>NC_087205.1:65692281-65714078 GCF_015104395.2 Macrobrachium nipponense | reverse complement strand
AACAAGAATTAGCTATACAGTACCAAGCACACAATTATCTATGTAAGAGTTAGACAAAGTGATTAAGTTTGCAGGAGGCCATAATCTACAGTACAGATTAGGAAGGGGCCAGTAAAACACTTTACTTTTACACTGTGACATGTCATTTCCCACAAGAAGTAAGCTCTTACAAAGCTGCTAACAATGAATGGTTGGTTATGAAACTATGAATGTAAACATTTTAGATTCAAACTTGCAATACTGTTAGAGCAATACAAGTTTGTCTATGTACATTTATACTTCCAATTTCCAACTGTTAAAAGTATGAGTATGGAACTGAGAATTTTCATAATGCAATTAATTATTTGGATATTTACCTACCGTTAAAGTTATCTTTGTGCCATTAGGTGTATATAAAAAAAAAGCTAATCCACTGGGACTGTCTCTGTAATTACTCGTTTCCCACCAGGTTACTGAAATGTTTACATTCTTGTCAGAATTCTTCATGACCGCCCAGTAAGATGTGGGGAGGCTGGATTGGTTTCCACTTTAATAGTAGGTAAGTATACAACAATTTTATACACACTTTCATTATTTGGAATCTTACCCACTGTTAGTTCCTCGTTGGACAAGTGGTTTTTGCTTTTGGCTACCAATCCAGTGGTTCGAAGTTCGATTCTTGGCACGGCCAATGTGGAATCAGAGGAATGTATTTCTGGTGATAGAAATTCATTTCTCAATATAATGTGGTTCAGATCCCACAATAAGGTGTAGGTCCCATTGATAGGTAACCAATTGGTTCCTAGCCACATAAAAATATCTAATCCTTTGGGCCAGCCCTAGGAGAGCTGTTAACCCTTAAACGCCGGAGCGGTAAATAAAAAAATGACTCCCGTGTGCCGGAGGGGTTTGAGAGTGAGCGCGTAAGCGGAAAAAATATTTTTTTCAAAAAATCACAGCGCGCTTAGTTTTCAAGATTAAGAGTTCATTTTTGGCTCCTTTTTTTCTCATTGCTTGAAGTTTAGTATGCAACCATCAGAAATGAAAAAAATTATCATTATCATATATAAATAATGCGATATATGATAGCGCAAAAACAAAATTTCATATATAATTGTATTCAAATCGCGCTGTGCGCAAAACGGTTGAAGGTAACAAGTTACTTTCTTTTTCGTTGTAATGTACACTAAATTTCAATCATTTTGGTATATAACAAATTGTAAAACGATAAAAGCAACACAGAGAAAATATTATCACAAAATAATGCATGAATTCGTAACGCGCTTACGTAAACACATATTTTTTTAAAAAATTCACCATAAATCTAAATATTGTCCTAGAGACTTCCAATATGTTTCAGAATGAAGACAAATGATTGAATATTACTATACTGTAAGAATATTAGCTTAAAAATGCAGTTTTCGACCATATCTGACGAGCTAAAGTTGACCGAATGTCGAATTTTTTATATATATATTTTTTTATATGCAATTATTTCGGAAATAAGAATAGCTACAACTTTCAAATATTTTTCGTTTTATTCTACATGAAATTGCGCACATTTTCATATATAAAACTCTATGAAATGCCTAATATGAAACGGAGCAAATATTCCGAGAATGGGACTTACGCATTTCGGAGATTTGTGGCGGAGAATCCGTGTGCGGAGGGAAGGAAAGTTTTTTTTAAAAATTCACCATAAATTTAAATATTGTGCTAGAGACTTCGAATTTATTTCACGATGAAGATAAATGACTGAATATTACTAGACTGTAAGAGTTTTATCTTACAATTGCGTTTTTCGACCATTTCCGTAGAGTCAAATTTGACCGAACGTGGTTTTTTTTCTATTTATCGTGATTTATATGCAAATATTTCAAAAATGAGAATAGCTACAACCTTCAACTATTTATTGTTGTATTATACATGAAATTGCGCACATTTTCATATATAAAACGTTATGTAACGGCTAATTTAAAATGGTGCAAACATTACCACAATCGCACGTATGATTTTTTCGGAAGAGTTACCGCGCGGACGTAAAGAAAATGTTATTTTTTTCATAAATTCACCATAAATCAAAATATTGTGCTAGAGACTTCCAATTTGTTGCAAAATGAAGGTAAATGCTTGAATATTACTAGAATATAAGCGTTTTAGCTTACAATTGCGTTTTTCGACCATTTCGGTAGAGTCAAAATTGACCGAAGGTTGAAAATTTGTCACTTATCATTTTTTATATGAAAATATTTCAAAATTGATAAAAGCTACAACCATAGGTTGTTTTTAGTTGTATTGTGCATGAAATTGCGCACATTTTCATATATAAAACTTTATGTAACGGCTAATTTAAAATGGTACAAACATTACCACAATCGCATGTATGATTATTTTCGGAAGAGTTACCGCGCGGACGTAAGGAAAAAGTTTTTTCATAAATTCACCATAAATCGAAATATTGTGCTAGAGACTTCCAATTAGTTGCAAAATTAAGTTAAATGATTGAATATTACTTAAATATAAGAGTTTTAGCTTACAATTGCGTTTTTCGACCATTTCGGTAGAGTCAAAGTTGACAGAAGGTTGAAATTTTGGCACTTATCGTTATTTATATGAAAATATCTTAAAACTGATAAAAGCTACAATCATGAGTATTTTTTTGTTGTATTCTACATAAAAATGCACACATTTTCATATATAATACTCTATGTAACGGCTAATTTAAAATGGTAAAAAAATTATGTCAAAGTGACGAAATAATTTCCGAGATGTGTCACAGATACTTTTTAGTGCGGCAAGAAAGAAATTCGCGCTTGCGCGCCTGCGTAACGATTGTAAACAAAACAACACCTTGATCCGTGAACTCCCAGCATCCCCCAAGGCGCGTGATTCAAGAGTTTTCGGCTGGTAGGCCTAAAAGTATTTTTCCGCGAATTTTTTAAAAAACTTTTGTATGTCGACGTAAAATACGTCCAGTCGGCACCCGAGAGACAAAAAATGTCGACGTAAAATACGTCCAGTCGGCGTTTAAGGGTTAATCAGCTCAGTGGTCCGGTAAAACTAAGATATACTTAACCCTTAAACGCCGACTGGACGTATTTTACGTCGACATTTTTTGTCTCTCGGGTGCCGACTGGACGTATTTTACGTCGACATACAAAAGTTTTTTTAAAAATTCGCGGAAAAATACTTTTAGGCCTACCAGCCGAAAACTCTTGAATCACGCGCCTTGGGGGATGCTGGGAGTTCACGGATCAAGGTGTTATTTTGTTTACAATCGTTACGCAGGCGCGCAAGCGCGAATTTCTTTCTTGCCGCACTAAAAAGTATCTGTGACACATCTCGGAAATTATTTCGTCACTTTGACATAATTTTTTACCATTTTAAATTAGCCGTTACATAGAGTATTATATATGAAAATGTGCGCATTTTTATGTAGAATACAACAAAAAAATACTCATGATTGTAGCTTTTATCAGTTTTAAGATATTTTCATATAAATAACGATAAGTGCCAAAATTTCAACCTTCGGTCAACTTTGACTCTACCGAATGGTCGAAAAAACGCAATTGTAAGCTAAAACTCTTATATTTTAGTAATATTCAATCATTTAACTTAATTTTGCAACTAATTGGAAGTCTCTAGCACAATATTTCGATTTATGGTGAATTTATGAAAAAACTTTTTCCTTACGTCCGCGCGGTAACTCTTCCGAAAATAATCATACATGCGATTGTGGTAATGTTTGCACCATTTTAAATTAGCCGTTACATAAAGTTTTATATATGAAAATGTGCGCAATTTCATGCACAATACAACTAAAAACAACCCATGGTTGTAGCTTTTATCAATTTTGAAATATTTTCATATAAAAAATGATAAGTGACAAATTTTCAACCTTCGGTCAATTTTGACTCTACCGAAATGGTCGAAAAACGCAATTGTAAGCTAAAACGCTTATATTCTAGTATATTCAAGCATTTACCTTCATTTTGCAACAAATTGGAAGTCTCTAGCACAATATTTCGATTTATGGTGAATTTATGAAAAAAATAACATTTTCTTTACGTCCGCGCGGTAACTCTTCCGAAAAAATCATACGTGCGATTGTGGTAATGTTTGCACCATTTTAAATTAGCCGTTACATAACGTTTTATATATGAAAATGTGCGCAATTTCATATATAATACAACAATAAATAGTTGAAGGTTGTAGCTATTCTCATTTTCGAAATATTTGCATATAAATCACGATAAATAGAAAAAAAACCACGTTCGGTCAAATTTGACTCTACCGAAATGGTCGAAAAAAACGCAATTGTAAGATAAAACTCTTACAGTCTAGTAATATTCAGTCATTTATCTTCATCGTGAAACAAATTCGAAGTCTCTAGCACAATATTTAAATTTATGGTGAATTTTTAAAAAAAAACTTTCCTTCCCTCCGCGCGCAGATTCTCCGCCACAAATCTCCGAAATGCGTAAGTCCCATTCTCGGAATATTTGCTCCGTTTCATATTAGGCATTTCATAGAGTTTTATATATGAAAATGTGCACAATTTCATGTAGAATAAAACGAAAAATATTTGAAAGTTGTAGCTTTTCTTATTTCCGAAATAATTGCATATAAAAAAATATATATATAAAAAATTCGACATTCGGTCAACTTTAGCTCGTCAGATATGGTCGAAAACTGCATTTTTAAGCTAATATTCTTACAGTATAGTAATATTCAATCATTTGTCTTCATTCTGAAACATATTGGAAGTCTCTAGGACAATATTTAGATTTATGGTGAATTTTTGAAAAAAATATGTGTTTACGTAAGAGCGTTACGAATTCATGCATTATTTTGTGATAATATTTTCTCTGTGTTGCTTTTATCGTTTTACAATGTGTTATATATCAAAATGATCGCAATTTAGTGCACATTACAACGAAAAAAAAAGTAACTTGTTACCTTCAACCGTTTTGCGCACAGCGCGATTTGAATACAATTATATATGAAATTTCGTTTTTGCGCTATCATATATCGCATTATTTATATATGATAATGATAATTTTTTTCATTTCTGATGGTTGCATACTAAACTTCAAGCAATGACAAAAAAAGGAGCCAAAAATGAACTCTTAATCTTTAAAACTAAGCGCGCTGTGATTTTTTAAAAAAAATATTTTTTCCGCTTACGCGCTCACTCTCAAACCCCTCCGGCATACGGGAGTCATTTTTTTATTTACCGCTCCGGCGTTTAAGGGTTAACTAACCTACTGTTAGTTAGCAGACTACACAGTGAGTGAGGATGGTGGGTTAGTACACCCAGAGAAACAATGTTCAGCCAAGCCGACTAAAATATTTTAAATAGGAAGAAAAAAAAAAGCTTCTCAACTTTACTGCCCGTTATGCAATCTTTACTGGCAAGTAATGTCGCCAGATGTTGGACCATAACATGTAGCAAGACTTATCAGAGGATCCTTACAGGGAAAAAAGGACTATCTCATAGAGTAATAGTGGCTCCTGTGCCCGAGTCAAAAGCCCATAACTGACAGTCCAAACTAAAGATAACTACCACCTCAATAAATGAAGGTGCACTCCTATACACTAATGTGTACCTTCATGCTCCCTTCCTCTTTCCCGTTATCTCTACATTATGGGGTTGGTTGCTTCATGCGCCTTCTCCATTGCCTTCTATCAATGGCATCATCCTCCACCAAACATCTCTCCATATCTTCTTTCACTTCTGGTTCAAGAGAAAGTATCCTCACTGCAATGATAGGACTAAGGGCTTTACACCTCATACTAAATTTGAACATTTTGCCAATAATGAGGCAAAAACACTTACGTCTCCCTGGAGCTGCATGACAAAATAGCGAAAGGCTTTAAAAGAAATAGACATGCTTACTGTAAGGAAGCCATGAAAATTATTTTTAAAAATTGTAAAAGCTCAGAAATCAACTCTTTGTGCTTTGACTTCAGCATTCTTGGTCAGAGGTGTGGACATGTGTGTCTGACCTTCTCACACCACAGATAAATTTAACTGGACATTAGACCACCAATTCTTTACTGTGTCCAAAGCAGTCAAATTAGGCACTGTCACAAATCTGGGAAGGGCTTTCACCACTATGTATACCTTTTCTCTAAGCAATGAAAGGAAAGAGGTTATCACTAGAACAAAGACCCAAAAACAAGAAAGGGATTGAATCTCACTAACATAGTAGTTTGCTGCAGCAAGAGCTAAAAGAAAAGTGTCTTGAAAGTTCTTAAGTGATGCTTTATCAAAAGGCTCAAACCGAGATTATGTTAAATGAAAAAATAACCATTTTCAAACCAATTTGTATTTTCCACAGCTAACAAAACTGAGGTCTTAACAACAAGATTATTTCTCACGCAAGCTGGTAACCGGTTGGATCAATCTGAGATTGAAAAGCAAGGAAAATGTGACCTCTGGCAACCCTGATCATCTGATGCGTTGTGAGGCTGGAAGCCACGCATGTACGCCGTGATTGGTCAGTCTTTTCCCAACCCATGATACCTGAGAAGGTAGAGGGGTGGCTAGAGGTGGGCCATTAGCAGTTAAGACCTCAGGTTTGTTACCTATGAAAAATACAAATTGGCTTAAAATCTACCTATGAAAAATACAAATTGGCTTAAAATTTGTCATTTATTCATACGCAGAAATAATCCTGTCTTAACAATAGGACAGACTTACATTTGGTGGGAGGTACAAGTATCCTAACCGGCTAGGGGTTAACCCACCAGCTCACTGTTTCAGAGGATCAGTTCTGACCCATGTGATGAAATGCCCGTGAGAGGTCCGATATTCGATATCTAACCCCTCAGCCATCTGGGTTGATCCAGAACGAGCTGCTTGACTCCGCGGCGGAGGAATACAAGATGGCGCTGGCAGAGGAATACAGTATGGCGTCGGTGGAGGAATAATGGGTAGCGACTGTGCTGACCTCTGGAGGTGGGGGCCCAGCGGTCCTGCATAGAAGAGACCTGGTGGTGGGTGGGCTGCTACAGGGGTAGGAGGGGTCCACAATTCCAGAAAATGCAACAACAACCCTTCCCAGGATGGAGGGCCCCGTAGCCCCAGCAATAACCAGAGCGCGGCTATCTTGGATGCTTCTTCCCCTGAGACAAGATTATCATTAGGGACCACATCTTCACTTCTGGGAAGAGAAATGGAACCTAAAGGAGGAGTCAAATCAAATAAAAGACTATTGATACGTCCTCCTGATACTTCCAACGACGAATCGATGGAAGAAAAGGAAGATCTAACTATCCTAGTAACATCCCCCGCCCGAGTGTCGATCGGATAAGCCATTGAATCTTGATGAGGAGGAGAGAATCCCTCCCACGATGGAAGCATCGACATTCTACGATATTCTCTCTTACTGTAGAACAGCTTCCGCTGAGAGATGGGCCATGCCCGACACTCTACACAGGGGTTGGTCACTGTACAAACGTTTGCGCTACACCTACTGCATGTCGAACATGGCCTGATTGCTACAGAGGCCAAGAACCTTGAGCAGGGGAATCCTCGAACGCCCGGGCACATACGCTGCCGAGCCTAAAACCGCACAAACACACAAACACACTGAGAAATAAAGGGCAAAAAAGACAGGCTTGGAGGAGAAAGCAAAAGCGTACACATCGCCAATGTGGTTGGTAAAAGACTGACCAGTCATGGCGTATGTGCATAGCTTCCAGCCTCACAATGCATCGGACAATCAAAGTTGCCAGAGGTAACAAGATTCCTTGCTTTTCAATCTTAGACTGATCCAACTGGTTACCAACTTGCGTGGGAAATAATCCTATTGTTAAGACTGAGGGTTTGTCCCGTGTATGAATAACTACATCTAAATTTAATTTTGAATCATGATAGAAAGATGAAATTTTCAGCATGAAAGACTGAAAACCTCTTCAACCTTAAATCGTGAGTAATAAAATAAGTCCCCGATTATTGGTGGACTCACGTAATGGCAATCTAGTTTTATGGCACTTGTCTAGCACCATAAAATCTGGGATTTATGGTGCAATACCATGCCATGTTCTGGTTATCAGTACCCCGTTTTGCGGAAATGTAAAATGCATAAAACCGAGGGAGCACTGTATTCTGTGTAGGATGATAGTATAAGGTATACAGTTGGTGTCTGAACGGTTAAAATAAGCATTTACATGCATTTCAAGAGAGGGATATCAAGTATTTGCAGACTTTAGCTATTTACAGGTGGTAGTGGTCCCTAACAGTGGCTCCCCCACCCCAAAAAACCAGGGGTGACTATATATACATGCATATACATTACATATATAGGCAGTCCCCAGGTTACGACGGGGGTTCCATTCTTGAGACATGTTGTAAGCCGAAAATCGTCATAAGCCAGAAAATCGTAAAAAAATCCTAAAAAACCTTACTTTTAATGCTTTGGGTGCATTGAAAACTATGTAAACTGCATTCTTATTGCATTTTTTATAAAAAAAACCTTCAAATATTGATTATTTTGCATTTTTGGTGTCATATTTCATCTGCCAGATCAGTGTTGTAGGTGTCGTAACCTGGAAATAATTTCTGATGAATATAATTGAAAAGCGCCTTACCTTGGAACGTCGTAAGCTGAGCCCGTCGTAACCCGGGGACTGCCTGTATATAAATATACATATATAGTAATACAGTAGTACCTCAGGATATGAAATTAATCCGTTCCGAGGCAGCCTTTGTAACCTGATATTTTTGTATCTTGAACCACATTTTACATGCTAATTGCCTAATTCGTTCCAAGCCCTACAAAAACACCTCAGTAAATTATTTCCAAGCTTACAACACATGTTCTAGGGTTACAATGCCGATCTGATGGAAGAAATATGACTCCAAAAAGGCAAAATACTGTACATACTTGAGTAATATTCAACTGCATGTAATGTTCAACCACATTTTTACTGCATATATTAGGACATTAGCATATGTCCCTTAGCAATAAGCCTAGCCTAAGTTAGCAGTTGCTACTGTAGCCTAGTCTATGATTCTGACATCTAAACCTAAGAAGCTAAAAGCTTAGAATATGCCAATAAAATTATAAATAATCAACATGTACTCATTTCAAATAATTATAAATCAATCATTAACTATAATCATTAACTATAATACACAAACAAGAAAAAAAGCTTCCAACCTTTTGTTTACATTCAGCACTACGAGTACTGAACGATCGCCAAGCAACCACTTTTACCTAGCACACAGTATAGTAATCATAAATTTTCATTATCTCTATTCAACTACTGAAACTACCAAAATAGTATAATAAGCATTCATTTATATTCTTTATTCTATCTTTACCTAATGGAGATACCGAGTTACTGACAGCTATAATGAAACATAATATTAAAACAGAAGAATTCTAGAAAATATTTGTTGGCTTCCATGATAGCTGTCTGATTTATTTTATATTTTATGATATCTAATTCACAATTTTTTTATTAAATATACTGCATGCACTCATTTCAAATAATTATTAAGTAACCATTAACTATAGTAATTAAACAAACAAACAAACAAAAAAAGCTTCCAACCATTTGTTTACGTTCACACTACGAGTACCGAACGATCGCCAAGCAACCACTTTTACCTAGCACACAGTACAGTAATCATAAATTTTCATTAACTCTCTTCAACTACTGACACTACCAAACAGTATAATAACCATTCATTTCTATTCTTTATTCTATCTTTACCTAATGTTTTTTTTTATTAAATGTATTGCATGAATAAGTTTTTCAATTTACAGCATCCTTTTACCAATAGAATACATAGAGCATATGGGGTAGATGCTGACCAATAGGAGAGCAGGATCTTATGGCGGTGACTAGCATCAGGAACCAATGGGAGAGCGGAGGATGGTTGGGGTGGGGGGGTCTTACTCCGGTTGCAGCGCAGGAGTTTTAAAATTATTCTCGGTGGTCCAGGCGAATCTCGGGACTTTACAGTAACACCCTTTCGTAACTTGAATTATTTTCGTATGCAGAGGCAAAAAAATCTTCGTATTTGCTTTCGTAACTCAAATTTTTTGTAATTTGGGACTTTCGTATGTCAAGGTTCCTCTGTACCCCAAACTTTTGCATATACATTACATATATATAGATATATACAGTAATACCCCGAACTTATGCATATACATTTCATATATATACAGGTAGCCCTCGGTTGGCGGCAAGGGTTCCGTTCCTGGCTGCCGACGCTAAGCGATTTTAAAGCCAACGGCTGTCGCACACCTACTTTCGAAATTCTAGACCAGTTAACAGCGCCCTAGACCAGTCAAACAGAGCCGCAATCCCACAATGGCGCAATAACTAAAATTATATTTATGCAGTATAGTACATACTGTACAGTAACATTATAGTATTATATATACTGTAAAGTGAAAAAAGCCTAGCTTTAATCCTTTGGGTGTCTAGAGTAAAGATATGATAAGGTTTTATACAGTGTACAAGTAGCTGTAGTGTTCAAGTTACGATAATTTGTCTTATGATAATCCAATTTTATGAGAGACCAAATTACAATAACCTAACTTTATCCCATCTTCTAGTTACCTAAGTTCAAAAACAGCATAAAGGAATGATAAAAGTATGGTTTTAACGTTATACTCGTTGCGTAAACATGTACAGCCACGAACAACCGAACGAGAAACCTTTTTTTTTTTTTTTCAAGTACAACCGAATTGGATAACATCCATTTGGCTTGTATTTCAATCATACTGTAGTACACTATTACCGTAGTTGTTATAAATGACGTTATGTAGAATAGAACTGAGATATCTTATTGTAATGACTTTATTCGCTATAGATCAATGATCAATATAGATCAAAGATCAATCGGGAAATATACTGTTAAATTTAAACCTAGTTATAACTGAAGCTGAGAAAACTGTTCAAGCTGCTAATGACTATTATCGTGCATCGGCAACAAGGATAAAACTCCAGTAAACATATGCCATCAAACACAACCGTAGATAAAATTGAGATAAAATAATTTTAATCAAAACTACTGTGCTTGAAAGAACACATTTTACTGTTGGTTTCATGCTGATATAAGATAAATAACGTAAAGTTTGTATTAGGATGATATAAAAGGTAAATTGCGAAGGGAATCACGTAATTTTTTTACGCAATAAACATAGCACCAACGTAATCTGTTAACGGAAAAAACAAATTAGTTCACAATCACAACGAGACCTATTCAATTCATATATCCACCTAAAAACACATTGTATAAGGAAAAAACCTTGTCTCATATAAGTCAAGTATCTAGATATTCCTTTATGCCAACTGGAAGCAAGAAAATTTGCTCAGAATTATGTTAAATATGGAGAAACAAACTCGTATTCGCCATCAGCTGATTTTAAACCAAAACATTGGCAGCTCCGCGGAATACTGGCTTAGATTTGCCGTAGCATTTTATAATACAATAATATGAGAACATATATACAATATTATTGGATACAGTGAAGTAATGTATAACTTTTTAAAGGATTTATGGAAAAGATACATAATTAATAAAATAACACCATGCATGTTTCGGAACATTGGCGGACATGCACGAACATGAAAAAACATCCTATGACAACGCTTGATTTGGCTAAAGGTTATTGGCAGGTACCTTTAAATGAACAAGCCCGGAAAATATCCGCCTTTATAACGCCATTTGGTAGTTTCGAACCCAAAGTTATGGCTTTTGGCTTGACGTGTATTTAGATGATCTTGTGATATTTTCAGAGACTTGGGAGGATCATGTAAGAACTTTGGCAAGAGTCTCTTAGGCCCTTACCAAAGTAAATCTCGTTCTTAATCTAAGGAAATGCGAATTTGGGAAAGCCTCTATTACTTATCTAGGACATAAGGTAGGTCTTGGTAAAATCTGTCCAAAGGATCAGAACATAAAAGCTATCGTGAATTTCCCGATCCAACACTAAAAAACAGGCCATGAGATTTCTCGGAATAGTTTCATATTTCCGTAGATTTGTACCAAATTTCTCAGAAATAAGCGCTCCCATAACTAATCTGTTTAAGAAAGGACGCAGTTTTGTATTTGATGTCGCGTGTGTGGAAGCTTTCAACAAGTTAAAAGCTATAATGATTCACGAGCCAGTTCTATTACTTATTACCTGATTTTGGTAAGGAATTTAATTTAGCGATCGATGCCAGTGATATTGGTGTAGGAGAGGTTTTGTTACAAGAAGTGAATGGAATGAAACTCCCAGTTGCCTATTATTCAAAGAAACTGAATAAAGCGCAACAGAACTATTCCACTATAGAAAAGGAATTGTTTGGTTTAGTTACAGCCTTGCAACACTTTGAGATTTACGCACGTAGTAGTTCTGTTTTAACTGTGTATACTGATCATAATCCGTTAGTTTATTTGGAGAGGTTTAAGAATAAGAATAAACGTCTAATGCGTTGGAGTTTAGAATTACAAGACTATAACCTGAAGATAGTCCATATAAGGGGAAAGGATAATGTTATAGCTGATAGCCTTTCTAGAGATTTTTCAGAATGAGTAGCCTGATGACCGCTTTCTGTTTTGGCACGAGTGAGTGTGTGAGTGGAGAAGCGTGCGTGTTCAACTGGATTAAAGCTTTATGCAGAATTGTTCCCCTGCAGTTTGATTCCTGTTTCTCTTTAGAAAAAAATAAAATCAGTTGATTTAATTTTTTTTCTTTTAAGGGAACATGTCATGGTAATCGCTTTATAGCAAAGAATTATAAGTTAAAGGAAAGGAAAATGCATCTTCTTCGAGAAGTTCTGCTGCAAGGAGGCGTTCGCGCACGTGTTGTAGGTGCCTGTTCTCATGATGGTTCGAGAATCCCCAGGTGTGTTACAGAAACTCAACAGGCGCCGACGTATCGTCAGAACACGCCGCGAAATATGATGCAATATTTCGTCGAGATCCTTCTAAGACGTTCTTGTCATCTCAGGAGCCTGTGACGCTCGCTGGTAGGCCCCGCCCCCCAGATTGCCATATATATATACGACTGATGAAGTATCAGAGATCAGATCATCAGTGAGAGATCATCAGAGGGAGATAAGAGTAGGAGGAACAGACGATGGATAAGAGAGGAGGAAAGCGCAAGAGTGTTTGATCGGAATCTAGTCAAGTCATCGTCAGGGAGTGGATGACCGAGATATTTCGACATTGAGCAAGCCTTCAGGGAAGAAACATTCTACAAGAGTATCAAGAATAGACATTGTTTTCTGCAATACGGAGTCAAGAAGACGTCTGAAGTTACAGTTCTCTTTTTGTGAAGCCATCGCTTCGAGCATTGATTTCAGACAGCTGCAAAACTGGCCAGCAAGTATTTTCCTTACCTCACTGTTTCCCAAGTTTACGCATTGTAAGATTTTACTTTTGTTATGTAAATAGGAGAAACCATTCTGCATTTATCTTTGTTAGTAAGCTTGTAAATAAACCTTTGTTCCATTAGAGTTTCTTTCTATATTCGTATCCCGAGTTTCAACTGTTGGTGTCAAATCCTTTTGTTTTATTACATTAATGAACCTGGAGAGGACCTCGGTCCGTAAAAATTAGACATCCCTTGTTCTCACTCGACCACTCCACAGGTCCAGCACCCCATGCCCCATGTATGATGGTCTTCAGTTCAGGATAACCATATACTGGATCGTTGTTTTGGACTCCTATGGTAAGCCTAAAACTCGAGCATTTTGGTGGCTGTTTTTCTTGAATTTTGTTAATGAATCCCTCCAAGTCTCTCCTATGATTCACCACGTGTATTTCTCTCTCCATTCCTCTCAGTAAACCCTCTTTTGTTCCCCTTGTCGATCCTTTTCTCAGCCTGCCACCTATCGTTTGTATGATAGTTTAATTCCAATTTGTGAACAGTGCGATATGTAAATTTTGATTGGTTGTGCCATTCATGGCCATGTTGATAGATAGTGAATCCTCTCCCTTTCAGAGGCTGGATAGTTCCTAAGAGCTCACTCTATAAACACAGTTGCAAGTAAACTACACTGTTTGTGTTAGGTGCAGAGCTGTCTAACAATAACAAGTTCCCTAAATTTCTCTTTCGACTATTCATCCAATTCCCAAAGGCTCTAGTACTTCCATGATAACACACCACACCATAATCAGTGTTAATTTCTTACTCATTTTAACTTCTTAACAGGAGCTGAGGTAGAAGTAAAACTAATGAGTGCTGGTCAATGGATTCATCTTTGATAAAAGTGAAAGCGGGGCAACACTAGCTATGAACAGCTAAAATACTAAAGGAGAATTGACCAATCATGGTTGAAATCCTTAAAGTATGAAGGGAGAACCGAGATGGAAGAAAAATGGAAATCTACGGATGAAGACAGTGAGCCGAAATACGCCACAGAAGGTGACATACCATGGAACATCAGCAATGATGTCATGGAATGCCAGCAGTAAATACTGGAAGGCTGGGTGGATGGGGAAGGTAGTGTTCTTGCATAACATCACCTCATAATCCTAATGACAGCTGGAGCCATCTGCACAACACTTGAGAGGCAACTGCTGAGAAGCAAGAGCTGTCTATCACCAAGCTAACTCACTCTAGATAAATGAGCATCGGAAGAGGAAGGGCCGCTACTATGAATAGGAACACTTGTCACAAGATGTAGAATACAAGGTGACAGTGGGGAAAACAGTATGGAGGGAAGATTTTCTGCTCGAAGGACTATACAGGGCGAGTAAATAATAACAGAAGAATTTACAGGCAGCTCAGAAACTACTGAAGTAAGTATTTGAAATCCCTAAATAAGTCTACCAGTTCACACACAACTATCACTCTCTTAAACAGATGATACATGAGCCAATGAATGTGAGCGCTAAACTACACAAACTCCCTTGGAGAATGCATCAAATTCGAACTGGGAGGCAGCTGAGAGATATGGCAAAGCACACAAACCTTGGTCCCGAGACTTCCATGGTTCTCTCCACAGAGATCAACAGTCCCAGGGAATGGAGAAACAGAAAGGGGGGGGAAGGATCTCACCCTAATAAGTATGGTTAAATTTCTAACATGTACAAAAAGATTTTCTCAATTACCAATTATTTTTCTCCTGAACCCTCATAGAGAGCAAAAGAAGATGGAGCAGGAGTAGTGAGAGAGAAATTAACTTAGGCTATCAGTTCAAGTTAATGGAGAAGGAGAAGCAACATTGGAAGACAAAAGGAAAAGACTAAGTAGGCTTACAGCCTGGCCCCTAACTTATTGTCTACGTAATCTACAGGTCTCCAGCATCTTCCGATACTTTAGATATTTTCATCCTCTCATCAGACCACTCCTTATTATCTTCACAACAACAAAACCATTGTCTATGTAACCTATAGGCCTATAGCATCTTCCGATACTTCAAAAATTTTCATCCCCTCATCAGATAACTCCTAATTATCTTCACAACCACAAAACCATTGTCTACGTAATCTATAGGCTTCTACCATCTTCTGATACATAAAAAATTTTCATCGTCTCATCGTCACTCCTTATATTTCTGGTGATAGAAATTCATTTCTCGATATAGTGTGGTTCGGATCCCACAATAAGCTGTAGGTCCCGTCGCTAGGTGACCAATTGGTTCCTAGCCACATAAAAATATCTAATCCTTCAGGCCAGCCCTAGGAGAGCTGTTAATCAGCTCAGTGGTCTGGTAAAAGTAAGATATACTTACTTAATTTTTAATCTTCACAACAAAAAAACCAGATTTGTGCCTCAAAGGCTAGGCTAAGGCGGGCCACTCACAGTCGATCTGGTCGTATGATGAGAACTGAGTGGGAGGAGACTCCAAAAATATTGACTGCAAACTCACGTTACTGCCTGGTCTGAACAAAGTAGTCAGTCTTAACTTGGCAGCCACACAGTTTGGACGTGGGCGAGGGAATATCTGATAATGAACCATATATGCGCAGACTGTGCCATTGCAGCCAGTATAACCATGAAAAATAAAAAGCCACAAAAAAGAATATTGGGTCAATGATTGGTTGTTGAAGAGAGAAAAAATCACATTTATTGCTTTTAAAGGAAATACAGGTAGCTCTCAGGGACTGCTATAATAAACGCAAGGGTGGACGAGGCAACATTCAATTTTGTTGGACGATTATAACGGTCATGCAAAAGGGTACATGTATGATGAAATCCACAATGCCAATGAAAGGTCAATTGCCACATTATGCTATTTAGCGACTGACTGTTCCTATCAAGATATAAAATTGAGTGTGGCCATATTGCCCAAAGCTCTTGGAAGAGTCATGCTGGAGACATGTTAAGCTATTTGGACAACACTGCAAAGACTACATAATAAAGATAAATAAAACTCATGCATACATATTTGTATCTTTGATAAAAATAAACTAGCTTTTAGAAACTCAAAATAAATGACTCTTTTACAAATATACCAAGCAGTTTGTAGTGTATAAAATTAGAGTAGGAAATCATAAAAGTGAAAAGGTAATAAATCTCTGTGTAACTAGTCATTACGCTACACTATTTCACAATCAGCACCAAGAACCTACAAGAAAATTATAAGGGTGTGAGGGAGGTTTCATTACCTCCCATTAAGATTAGTCTCCAGTTCTACTTTAAATCATATATCATATAGGAGCTTTTTAGCATGTATTCTTATTTAGTTAAGAAATATCCTCAGTTTATTTCCTTATTTTTTTTTATTTTAGAATATAACTGATTAAATGTCCTGAGCAAGGAACCAATTGTTCGTTTTGTTTTGAGAGATTACTTTACTTTTTATATTCCACAGACATTGCTAAGACTTATAAATCTCGAAGAACCCCGCCCAGAACTCTCTATCTATCGAAAGTCTGACATGTTTGAACGATATCCTCTTCTGTACTGTTTCTTGGTAAATGAAGCTCCTAGTTCATCAAGCCTCGTCGAAGACACCACTCACGGCTAAACTATCAGTTCTGAACGACTTAAGCTGAAAAACTCCTATTTGACTGTCGTGTCTGACTGTGAGCTGTTCTTTCAAACCTCAACTGTCAGGTTTGTCGATCACGCTTGACTTCCAGATTTGATCAGATCTGACTTGACTAAAAAAGACCCACTCACATTCAAACTTGCTTAAACCCCGCCCATTTCGATCAGGCATTACAAATCCCATCTGACGTGAGTGGCCATCCTAACACACACATGGCCATCATGTACAACCGTAACATTCGGTTTCCATAAATTCTTCCCTATATGGGATAATTCTTTCATATCTGTTTTCTGTAGATGACATAATGCAAAAACAGATAACAAGCACAATACTGTAAAGCAGAAAATCAGCCAGAAATCATATAAAATTATTACAAACACTGATTCACACCGTCTGTATAAGGACACAGCATGAAGAATTCTGACAAGAACGTACACATTCCAATGTTACCTGGTGGGAAACAGGTGAGTACAGAGACAGTGCCAGTGGGGTAGCCCAGCGGTTTTTGTTTTTATGGCGATCTCACCTAATGGCGCGCAGAAATAAGCTAATTTTAACAGTCGGTAAGATTTATTCCCAATATGCTTCATAATTCTGGTGATGAATTGTCAATGCAGTTACTCTATAGTATATAATTAATTTCAAATATACTGAGTACAACACCAAACACCAAACAGCATGTATTAAAATATCCATTGCCACTATTAGAATTTTTAAAATACAATTTAAGAATAAAAAATAAACACTATTCGTATAATGCTGTCAGTGTAAAATTTAAGAGTAACAGAATTCCAGAAAAGACTGAGTACCAAAGGGTTCAAAGGATATTCAACAAACTTGGCCAAGAAAATTCAAGCCTACCTCCTTTTTCTTTTCTTCTTTCTTTTCTTTATCATCTCCCTTGGAATCCTCCTTCTTGGTATCTTCTTTCTCCTCACTGGCATTCTCCTCTTTCTCTGATATTGTTTCCAAGACTTTTTTATCCTCTTTCTTGTCTTTTTTATCCTTATCTTTTGATTTTTCTTGATCTTTGTTGCTACGACTGTTGCTGCTGCTGCTGCTTCCTCTCTCTCTTTTTGAAGAGGATGACTTTGATTTGGACTTTGACCTTGACCGTTTTGAACGAGACTTTGATCTGGACTTTCGACGAGATGGAGACCTACAAAAAGAAAAGATAGAAATTAATGGCTGATATTAATAAATGTACACACTTTTTGGTTTATGTTTTATATACAATATTCAAATCTATTTGATTACTCCATTTACAGACTTTTTGTTGTTCCAGAATCAATCAGGCTATAAACTGTATTAAAATAAGTCCATAATATGTCTAGACTAGCATTTCCAATTTTATTCTGCTCTAATTACAGTACCCTCAGCAATCACTGGCTCTATATTAGTAGGTTCATTATCATGATTTACTCTTGATTATGCTTCAATATTTTTTTCACCGTATCTTTCATTATTCAGATACATACTTATACTATTTGTATTTAAAGGAACATGGATTGTAACCATTTTTCTTGTCATGACATTATTTCCAACATCAGTAGCATTACATGAAAACAATAATTTATTCTTTAATAACTTCATATTCTCTATAGATATTAAGTATCAAGCATGCAGTCATTAATGTTTTGTAACTATTATTAATTATTTATCTCGGTAGATGAAACCTATTCATATGGATTAAGTACACAGTGGCCTTTAACTTGAAATTCAAACTTCCAAAGAATGTTGGTTTCAACCTCCCACTGCAGCAGTAACTGATCATGATACAGAGCTAGTCATTTTTCATCACCCTGGGGGAAGCACAAACCCATGACATCTGAGCGGCATGCCATGACGCTAGCCACTATACCAGTGGACCAGATGAACTATGATGATCTCCCAAATGATTGCCTTTTACATTAAGAGTACCTGGATGACGAGTTGCATTTGTCTTGGCTGCATATATTGAGTGAGTACTGAATGACAGAGGAATTGCAGTGAAGGCCTAAGGCAGTTCTCTAGCATCAAATAAAAGACTGAATTGCTGATGAGCTCCTTCCTGTGGCTTATCTAAAATCTTGAACAGTCTAACACTCGGGTTTCAAAATAAAACTAGGGCTTTATGTAATTTTGCGTTTTATGGTCATGATCTAACCCTCATGATGTGTAGGACAGGATTTTTAAAATTTAAAGCTTTTAAAAACATTTTTATAATAAAATGAAATTTTACACATACTTACCAAGCACTTATAATTAGCTGTAAGCATTCCTAACCACAGCAGTAAATATTCAAATTTGCAGTGGCGCTGCTGTCGCTTGTGTAGGTGAACAGGATCCACCTGCTTTCGGGAACGAAAAGTACCAACTGTTGAACTCCATCATTCATTTGAGTTGCTAAGTTCCCTTGTGGGGAGGAGGGAAGGACTCTGATTATTATAAGTGCTTGGTAAGTAGCATGTGTAAAACTTCATTTTATTACAAAAATATCATTTTTACACGTGACCAAGCACTTATAATTAGCTGATTCCATATTGAAGGAGGAGGGAATCATTGGACGGTTACTGCCTCTGGTAGTCGCTCCCTTAACCTGTAGAAGATGTGGCAGCTCGGCCAAGGATCACCCCTCCTGAGTGGGACCTTTGCAGTCATGGAAGTACACCGACTGACTCAACTAAAAAAAAGGTGCCCTTGTCTTGGACATATACCAGAAATTAAAAACAAGAGTCATTTACATATTAAAAACCATAAACCAACATCACCACCACTATAGGACTGGTGGGTACTCCAGGTACCAAGTACGCCCATGCTTCCCAAAAACTTAATACCCTACACCAAGGCATGGGGAAAGAATAGAGATAGGTAACTCCCTTTGCTTCCTCACCCAACACCGTGCAAGTTATTTATTGACTAAGGACCTAAAGTACAAAAATTTTTCGAACACTGATTCTACCTCCTTGAGGTAGTGTGACGTGAACACTGATTTACATGGCCAAAACTTCGATTGCATAACTGTTTTCAACGACAGACTGTCTGTAGGCAAGCGAAGTGGTGACTGCTCTAATTTCGTGTGTCTTCACTTTGAAGGAGGGAGTACATCCTCCTGAAGGTGTGAGTGTGACTCTATAATCACACTTATCAAGAAGAATGAGATGGCATTCTTCAACATCACATGAGAAAAGAATTTCATACAACACAATAAATTGTTTGTTGATCCTCAGATCTTTTCTGTTATTTGGAGATAGTATCGATCAGATCGGACTTTCAATGTGGTATGGCCATTGGCCTTGGAGCAGAAGAGCTCTGACTAGACACAGAAGCCTTTCTTCTTGCGCCAGGACAAGTATGTCCATTAAGCTCTGTATCGTGAATGAGCAAAGCCAAGGTCTGGAAATGTCTTCAATCTTCATGAGGAATCCCAGATTAATAGAACATTTTGCATCTCCAGGAAAAACCTATTCTCCTGTAAATTACTTGCAACTTGCTTACCCGTTTTGCAGCTGCTAAAGCAACCAAAAAGAGTGTCTTTCTGATGATGTCTTCAGAGAGGCTGAACAAAAGGGCTCAAAGGTGGGACCAGAAAGCCACTTCAGTACTACATCAACATTCCAAAAAATTATACCAGGGTTCTTCAGTTTGAATGTCCAAAGGATTTAATGAGGTTGGATATGTCTTGGCCTGAATGAAGATCAAGGCTTCAGTAACAAAAACTGAACTTAACATTGATCTATAACCTTAACCCCTTCTTTACCGGGTGGGTGAGCAGAATGTAAACATTGTGTTTGCTGCTGAACTGAATCTCTCGGTAGTGACTCCAGTTTGGAGGGGTGCCGATCGTAAAAATATTTGCCCAAAATACACTAATCAAGACAGGCTAATGAAATTATCAGGTATTATTAGCACTATAATAACGCTTATTCTCTGTTAGTTTTATCATCCTACAGGGAAAATAAATGATTTTATGAAAAAAAAAAGTGAAACTCAAGTGTCCCTTGTACAAGGGACACTGGTGGTCGGTGAGAAAACTACAGTCTTGAATAGAAATTCGGTCTTACAGAATGTTGGTATATCACACCTGGAACATGCACATGAAGTATTATCAAAATAGAGCAGTAAATAAGCACGTAATAACAAAAAATAAAAAAAGAGCAAAAACTAAAGCGAAAGCCCCGCCAATAAATATGGAAATCACAAATTTTATAGTATATCTTTCAAAAATTGGTCGATGTCATTTTCTACGTTTTCTAAGATTAGTTTCATCACAGAAAACAACTTTAGGGGTATCAGGGGTATCTAAACTAATTTTTCAAGTTTCTTGTCCTCAGAAAAAATCGCTTTTTCGCTTTTTCTCTGGTTTGGTTTTTTATATATAAAGTTACTGTAAGGCTTTATTTTTACCTTCATTTATCTGGTGTTCATATCTTTTATTTGTAAAATGTAATAAGTGAATAAATAAATAAACACAGTAAATGATGATGCAACTGGTTTTATACTTGGGTAGAAGTTATTACATGTTTACGCTTGTCTGGTTTTGTGATTTTTTGTTGAGACGCAGTTCATCTGTCACCTACACACTACTATAAGCAGTAATAATATTTTTTTGGGTTCATCATACGTCTGGCATCGTGTCATACTGTTTATTTTGCTCCAAACTCTTCAAACCGAAATTACAGAATGATTGGAAGTCCCTATCTGAAAAGAGGAGTTTTGGTGGTACTATGCGTACCACCTTTATGCACCCGGTGCGGTGTAGTAGACTTGAATGGTGGTACCCACCTACCTCCAAACAAACTTTCGGTAATGAAGAGGTTAATGGTTGAAGGAGACAACTTCCTTGAGTTCTTCCTTGAGAATTCAGCATCCACTCCATC
>NC_087205.1:65668793-65691781 GCF_015104395.2 Macrobrachium nipponense | reverse complement strand
ATCCACTCCATCATCAGGACCTGATTGCTTCAGTTTTATTTGTCCGGAAGAACGTTCATAATTCCCTGAATGAACTGAGTGAGGAAAATTACTTGGTTCCATTCTGCCAAAAGAAGCAGGTCCTTCGCTGTTTGATATTGAGTGAAGGGAAGGAATGAGTTCCTCCTTGCCTCTGGATGTATGTCAGAGCTGTTGTTGTAGTGTCCACATATACCACACTATCCTCCCCGATACCAGATGTGAGAAGCGTTGGAGACAGAGAAATTTCTCGTAATTCCTTCACATTTATATAAAGAGCTTTTTTGATCTGTCAACCAAAGTCCTGCTTTCCAGAAGGGCGACCCACCACAGATCTGAGTAAAATATGAGGATAGGGTTCAGAGGTCGTAAAGAATTCTCTTCCAGAAGGTTTTCTACAGACAACCACTACTTCAGGTTTTCTTTTCCTGCATCATGACACTTTTAGATAAAATTAAAAAGGTTGCATGTGAAGTCTCCCGAGTCTTACAAAAGACTCTACTGAGGCCAGAGTCTTCATCAGGCTCACCCATTGTACTGCTGAGCACTCCTTCAGGGCATGGAACTCTTTGAACTGTATACAGACGAGTCTATTCTCTTGGGTGAGAGAAAAATCCAAAAAGTCTGAGGTCCAGAATCATGCCCAAATATAGAATTGTCTTTGTGAGGAATAATTGTGACTTCTCACTAATTACAATTCCCAATTCTTGAGTCAGTAGTTGTAAAGTTTCTTTAAGTCCTCTGTGCACTTTGTCTCTGAAGGAGACCAAAGAAGCCAATCACTGAGATAGAGGGACATATTGATATTTAGATGTGGCCATTTCCCAAGAGGACCAAGAACTCTTGTAAAACCTTGAGGGGCTAACGACAGACCGACCGAGACAGAGGGCCCAAATTAATACACCTTGTTTCGAAAGAGAAAATTTTGAAAGAGAAAACTAAGAAACTTCTTCGAATCTGGGTGAATCGGGATGTGGAAAAGAGCGTCTTCCATATCGAGTTACCATCCAATCGTCTTGTTGTACGGAGGACATTACCAAGGCATTGGTTTCCATATGAAACTTGGTCATCATCACAAACTTTTTTACAACACTGACATCTAGGACAAGCCTCCACCCCCCTGATGACTTGGGGACCACAAAGAGCCATTGTAAAACCCCTCTGATGTGTGATTTCTCAAGAACTTCCACCTGCTGGGAAAGGGCCGAAAACCTTTTGGACCATTGAGAGCACGCTGGTAACACTATAGGTGATGATAGCGGAATCTTCTCTATGAGAGAAATTTAGTAACCCTTTTTCAATACCTGGACGACCCAGGGTTCCACCCTTCTGCAGCTCCATTCCTCCAAAACAAAAAGGAGCCTAGCACCAACTGGGCCAAGAAGGACAAGCGAATCACTTCTTGACGGTTGTCTTGGTTGGTGTTTTCTTGCTGGATCTAGTAGGTCGCAAGTTTAGTTCAAGGTATGGGTTGCAATTTACTTTTTCCTCCCCGAAAAGGCAGAGGCTGTAAAGCAGAAGATCTTGCTGCAGTTCTGACAGTCCTTCGGTCTTCAAATAGATTGTGACAACAAGTCAATTGTGGAGTTCTTCTGCAAATCCAACAAGATATCCATTACCGTGGACTCAGGAAAACGATGAGACTTATCGAGGAGAGAAAACATCAGCACCGATTCCTGGATGGAAGTAATTCCTTTTAATGCAAACGATTACCAAGCTCCCTCTTTTTCAAGATACCCAAAGAGAAGAGGGAGGCTAACTCGTCAGAACCATCTCTCACCTCCTTGTCGTCACATGAAAATACTCCTAGCCAGTCTGACGAAAATCCCTCCCCATGAGACTGGCAGTCCTTCATTATTTCTAACATTTTGAATAAGTTCCTCACCAGATGGTCCATCTCCAAAGAAGAAAAATACATCTTGGTTAATGAGAAAGCTGAAAGTCTCAAGGCATCCACTAAGGCAGAAAAGCCTCCCTGGAAGGAGGCAGAAACTCCCAGGGAAGGAGTTTCTCCT
Source organism: Macrobrachium nipponense (assembly GCF_015104395.2). Taxonomy (NCBI): domain Eukaryota; kingdom Metazoa; phylum Arthropoda; class Malacostraca; order Decapoda; family Palaemonidae; genus Macrobrachium; species Macrobrachium nipponense. Next base: position 65,689,748 of record NC_087205.1, on the reverse strand, counting down.
GTAGCGTAGAACGTATGTCTCTTGTTAATCAGCTTTATGGAGGAAAAGCAAAAGAGGTTTTCACTTGTTCCCTCTTGTTAGCAAGCCACTCATCCACCTCCCGATGTTCCTTCTTAGAGGACGATGACAAAACTAGCTTGGGAAGGCCTAATGTATCAGACAGCTTTTTCCCATAAGGAAATCGATGCTGGCAAAGCAGAAGACGCAGCATCAAGGAAGTCAGAGAAGTTCGACACGAAGGAGCTAAATCCTGGTCTGTTTCTTTCTCCTCAGATAGGATTGAAGGCAAGGCATCATCCTTAGCAGGAGTCTCTGAAGGTTTCTTCATAAGAAAATTCATCAAGTCCTTTAGCTGCTGCTTGATAGGGGCTAAAGAAGGGTCTTCCAGTGCAGAAGGAGCAGTAGTAGACAGGCAGTCTCCACCTTGCGCCTGGCGTCCATCCACTGGAGCAGAAAGGGGAGATGAAGGTGCCAAAACAGCTGGTGGTGCTTGGACGTAAGAAGCAGATGCTTGGAATTAGGACTTGGGCGCTTGGCAGCCCAAGAAACGAATGCCTTAACAATGGCTGTAGGCACCAAGCACACAGAAGTGGCAGTCATACAAACAGGAGTGGGCACCAAATGTCTCGAAGTCAAAGGGTGCTTAGGAGAACGAGCCAGCCTCTTACAAGAAACTCAAAAACTCTAAGACTCGGGACTATCACAAGTCTTGGAATAACAAACTGACTTGTCTATGGATGCTCTCTTCAAACTGCATGAAGGTTGTGGGCTGGTGCTAAATTCCCTGTACTTCTTTACAGGGGAAGGAGAAGCATCAGCAGGTGCCGCATGCCTCCTCAAAGGACAAGGTCACAAGATACTGATGAGGGTCGTTGCTGGCACTTCCGGTCTGGAGATGAGTCTTCCGAGTCCGACAGGCAGTTGGCTTTGAAAGAGACACCTTTCCAATGGCGCTCTGTCGACACCTGGGGTCGATCACCAGGCTCGACGGAGGGGGTGACTGCTCGTAGGCAAACCCCACAGGCCCTCCCTTGGACCTCTGGTATATCTTCTCACTGGTGCAGGAGAGTGGGACCGGGACCTTCATCTAGGAGCACCAATGGGACGAACAGCCACCTCCTCAGAAAGCACTACACTATCATTAGGCACTACACTGACATTATGCACTTCAATCACATTAGGCGCACTGAGAGGCAATTTCTCTATGACAGACATGAAGAATCTAATTCCATTATCGCATTTGCGAGAAAATCTAATTTCTTGTCAGACTTCAACTCTAGACTGGCTATGGTGTTGGGGTTAGAAGTATGAGAGCCTGGAATCAGAGCATTAAACAGAGCAGCAAGAGAAGAAACAATAACCACTTCAGCTACTTCAGGAATGACTAAAGAAGCCTTTCTTCAGCTCTAAGAACTGCCTTCCTTTTCCTGTTCATGTTAAACTTACCTAAATGCACTTTCAAGGACTTCCATTTACCCTCTTCCCAGTCCTTATACAGGCAGTCCCCAGTTATCGACGGTCTCGGTTAATGGCAATCCAGTTTTATGGCGCTTGTCTAGAGCCATAAAATCGACGATTTATGGCACCATAACAGGCTGACTTTTGGTTATCAACGCCATAAGGTGCTGATATTAGAGTTATGGTGCCATAACATACATAACAGAAGTGCCATTGACCGAAACTCGGCGCCATAAGAAACATAAATAGCCGAGTTTTGGTTAATGGTGGTTTTCACTTATCAGCACCCTATCGAGAATGGAACTCCAGCTGATACCCGTGGACTGCCTGTATTCTTGACAGGTTAATTCTATTGAACAAGCCTGGCTCCTACATTTAACACATTTGTATGGGAGTCATAAGAAAATTTGGTAAATCTGGTCTTACAACCCTCAGAACAATATCCAATACGTGAAGTGCAGGAATCTGACATAATAACGTCTAATCAAAAGCTAAATAAGCAACAAACCACCACAAACAAAATTAATATGGGGCTAAAGGAATAATCCACCAAAAAATGAGGAGCCGGCAGGAAAACAAATGATAAAGAGTTCGACAGTCTGTACCTTTCATTCCAAAAAGTGGGCGGGTCCTGTTCACCTACACAAACAATGGCAGCACTACTGCAAATTTGAATGGTTGACGGCCTTGGTTAGGAAAGCTTACAGCTAATTATAAGTGCCTGGTAAGTCATATGTATAAAAATAAGATTTTAGTGTTTTCACTGAGGCAACCAAGTAACACTGCAGTCAAAAGTCAATTCTTAGAACCAGGTTTCCTCCACAGAAGGCATCTAGAAGGCATCTACTAACCTTTAAAGTAAATATCCTAGTCTGTGTATATGCCCCTGGGTAACAACGGTAGTATTTGGCAGTCGTCTCCTCAGCTTTTGGTGGATTATTCCATACTTTAGTCACATATTAATTTTATTTGTGGTGGTCTGTTTCTTATTTAGCTTTGGATTAGACATTATGTTGGATTCCTGCACTTCAAGTATTAGATATTGATTTGAGGGGTGGAAGACCAGATTTACCAAATTTTCTTATGAATCCCAAACTAAATGTGTGAAATGTAGGAGTCAGGCTTAGTTTGATAGAATGAACCTGTCAAGAATACAGGCAGTCTCCAAGTATCGACTGGGGTTCCGTTCTCGGTGGGGTGCTGACAAGCGAAAATCGTCAGTGGTTTGCTACTAAAACCTTTTCTTAGCCATGTTTTAAAATATTTAAAATAAACAAGCAGTTCCCAAATCGGATGATGACTGGTATCACATGATATTCAATATATGATACTTAAAAATGTTGACACTGACTCTCACAGACATGTTTAATCACTGCATATGGGATTTTCTCTGGCCTGGGGATTTTATCATTACAACCAACTAAAGTTTATTCAAACTTGGTTTCAGAGAAGGGAAGGCTGAAAGATTCCTCTTTATGGTATACAGTGGACCCCCCGTATTCGCGTTCTCCACATTCGCGGACTCACACATACGCGGATTTCTCTGGGGAACGTTTCCCCGCATTATTCGCGGAAAATTCGCACATTCGCGGTATTTTTCTATGATAAATATCCACAAATTCCTGTTTTTTTATGAATTTCATCATAAAATGCACTTTTTGTGATAAAACTATTAAAAAAACCAAGTATGAAAATTTTTAGTGGGTTTTTCTTGAGTTTTAACTAACAAAATAGGCTGTTTTAGCATTTTTATAGGGGTTCCAAACATTCGCGGGTTCTAACTATTCACGGGGGGGTCTGGTACGCATCCCCCGCGAATACGGGGGGACCACTGTATATAGTTTTAACCAGAGTTTTTTTTTTCATTACATCTATAATGGTAATCAGGAGCACTTTCACACTTAATACACTAGTAACCTGGAACACTAATCATAACATAGTATTCAAGAGCTCAACTAAAGCATTACTCCCCTCAGTTCCACTATCATGTACTGATCATTCTCTTTTAAAAATTACAAACTCAAATTGTCATGAACACGCCCATGTGGAGAGACATGGACGTGAAGGGAAGACGTCGATGGATTACCAGCATGCATAGAGGAGACCTGGCCAAGCAGCGATGGAGAGGAAGACTTCTTCCTGCAGGCTCCACTGCCAGAACCACAAACGATAACCCAAGATGGGAAAGGACAATCATGAGGGGAAGTAGGCGAAGCACTCCTCTTGGTAGAACGACCACAGACGTGTGTGGGAGAGACACGGACATGAGGAAGAGGGTGAAACACTCCCTCTGCTTGAAGGCGGCAAAATTGCAAAGTCCTAGACCCTCCAAGGTCTGATGCGATTACAACGAGGCAGCGATGGAGGTGAAGAAGCAACTTCTTCCCTACAAGATTTCTTAGTGGCAGGAGGAGGAGAAGAGACCTTCCGTTTAACAGTCTCCTTTTCCAAAACAGTCCCTCCAGCCTCTTAAACACTGCCTGAAGCAAAGCCTCGGACGGCTCAGCGAGCGAGGACGATGACGTCATAGCGGCTGCTACCACTGCCATCATGGAACGAGTGGAAGCTGGGTGTGATGTCACAACCTCCTTATGACCAGAGTTAGTCGATGGCTTCACTGGCGGAGCTAACCAACAAGATGGCTGCCCGCAAGACCCAGCATAGATGAGACCAGGGGAAAGCAGGAAAACAGTGGGAGCTTGTGGGGGGGTTCTGCCTCCATGAAATGAAACAACAACCCTTCCAAGGAGGGTGAACCCCATAGCCCAAACGATGTCCAAACTGCCGCCATTTTTGTTGACTCCGAATCTGAAATAAATGAACATGATGAGGAATCCTCCTCACACCCGGGACAAAAACTGAAGTACTCCTGATACTTCCATTGACAAATCAATGGAAGCAAAGGAAGGAGACACAGGAACACCAGAATTAGCATCAGACGAAGGAGAAGGAGCAGCCAAATTGTCCCGAAGAGGCGATAAAAACCCCTTTCAAGAAGGAAGAGTTGAAACTCTGCTATGCTCACTCTTTTTTATAAAATAACTTCCACCAAGCCTTAGGCCAGGCACGACATTCCGGGCAAGGCTTCATCACCGTACAAAAATTAGCTCTGCACCTATTAAAAGTTATATGCAGATCCGTAGCCGTAGACGTAAAAAATCTCAAGCACAGGAACCCTCGGACACCCGGGCATATATGCTGGCAAGGTTGTGGAGACTCAAGAGGAAGCCATAACCCAATAACACACACACAACACACTGAAAGAACAGAGCACGGGCAAAAAACAACTGGCTTGGAAGGAGAGCAAAGTGTAAGCGTCTACTCTCCAAGGTGGTTAGGAAAAGACTGAGCGTCACGGGGTTGTGTGGTCGCTGACCAGCTTTCACCTCGTAAACACAGGCATTGCCAGATTTCACAAATTCCTTGCTTACTATTTCTGATTGTAATAACCGGTTACCAGCTGTTAAGCCCGAAGGTTTGTTCCGCATATGAACAACTGGAGTTCTGGGTAAATTTTCCTGCTTTCCTGCAAACAGGATATGGTGGAGATCAATTTGCAGGTGGCACAAGGATTTTAAAACTGGTGTGTGGCTGCTTTTTATTGCACAAAAAACTGTTCTGCATTTCTTGCATATTAGTATTTTTCTTCGATACAGCATCTAGCAGAGTTAAGCTCATCTTATAACTCTAAGTAACACCTGGAGTTCTAAATGCCTGCCATATGAAGAGCTCCACTGAACAAGTCAACCAAATCTTGTATGGTGCAGAACTTGTCTGCATTACCAAAATTGACTTGGGTGCTATAGTTTTCCATTTAGTTTTTTAAAGAATCCACTGTCATGAACTACTGTTGGTACTATCAGTATCAGTTCCACGTTGGCCGAGTGCATTTCGCACTCAGCTACCAATCTAGTGATCCTAAGTTCGATTCTCGGCCCAGCCAACGCGGAACCAGAGGAATTTATTTCTGGTGATAGAAATTCATTTCTCGATACGATGTGATTCGGACCCCACAGTAAGCTGTAGGTCCCATTGCTAGGTAACCAATTGGTTCCTAATCACGTAAAAATATCTAATCCTTTGGGCCAGCCCAAGGAGAGCTCTTAATCAGCTCAGTGGTCTGGTAGAACTAAGATATACTTAACTATCAGTAACATCTGTCAATATCAATCAACAGTAAGTCAAAGTATTTGCTTGTATTTGAAAATATGCAGGTTCTCTGGAATTAGTTTTACCAATATCCTCATTGTCTAGGTAATGAAATGATAGTGCCCCTAACCTTTTCAAAAATATTACCCCCCATAAAGTTGAGGAATTTGGTGTTTTACCTCAGTTATACGATCATTTATAAAATGATCAAATTGAAGCAAATATAAGAGCATATGGTGCATCTTGGCCTTAGATAAATTTGTACAGCCAATGAGTGCAGAGAAGTATGCAAATTAAAGGGGCCTTGGGAATAACATACCAAATGTATAGTCAGGTTCCGAATTATGCGTGTTCGAATTGTGCGATTCCCCTTTTATGCAGTCGCTAATTCTCAAAAATAGATTTTCTGTATCTGCGAAGCTATTCAAATTCTGCAAGTCATGTGCCGCAAAATGTATCAAATCTATTATCTTTTCAAGTATTTTAGATAGGGGGGTGGTTTGCTAGTATCTGAGAGAAGGGGTGGGGGAATGCTCGGAAGAAAAAAACTATTATTCCTCCATGGGGGAATGCGAGAGAAAGATTTCCTGCTCAGCCATTAGGTAAGACTGAAAGCTCTGCCTCACGCATTTGTCATGTCATAGCGCAGTGTGTATGAATGATCATCAGCATACGAATTATTCAGATTTGTGAAGTGCATTCTGATCATCCGCATCATGCAGATTTGATCATTTATTTTTTTCTATTGTTGAAATAGGTTTTGATGAAAATGACTAGTAAAAGTAATTAACAGAGAAGCAGATGTGTTAGAGAGAGAGAGAGAGAGAGAGAGAGAGAGAGAGAGAGAGAGAGAGAGAGAGAGAGAGAGAGAGAGAGAAACTGTTCAATCTAAATTTTTCAAGAAACTCATTTCATGTTGAATTTTGAATTTTTATTATTTCTTTTTAAGAAAAGAGAGAGAGAGAGAGAGAGAGAGAGAGAGAGAGAGAGAGAGAGAGAGAGAGAGAGAGAGAGAGAGAGAGAGAATTGTTCGATTTAAACTTTTAAAAAAATGTTATTTCACGTTGAATTTTGAATTTTCATCGGTTCTTTTTTTATTGTAGAATAAATTTATAAGAAAACGATTACATAGTGAATGTGCTGGACGAATAGAGAGGCGCTCTTAACCAGGTTTATTAGGCCTAACAGGAGTGAAGACACGCATGATCCTCTAGTCCCCGAAACCTCAAATGGTTCACAAAGCCTTCCTTCAGCAGAAGAACTCTTCACGGGGGATGAGAGAAAGGAGTTTGAAGGTTTTTTGGCAGAGGATAGGTAGAGGAAATTCCATCCAAAAGGTTTTTTTAAGGGAAATGACTGTATTGTACAACACACTTGCACCCATTGGTGGCATTCTTTACGTGTGGGAGTTTTTACCATCCTGTGTGTAATTTAAAACTTTTTCAAGTTATTAAAACCTTTTTAATGTTTTATTTATCCATAAGAACAACTTCACATTAGAAAAAATTACAGTATAGCACATAGAAAGTACTGAAAATGGGTAGTATAAAAAAGTTTGACTGGGTAAGTTGCCATTTGCCTCGGCCCTAATGGAATTATTCCCATAAAGTATGTTTCGAAATCTGCTAATTTCCAAGTCTGCGAGGCCATGGATTGACCAAATTCTCGCATAATTGGGGACCGTACTGTATATGATTTCACCTTAAATTTCCATTATTGGATTAAAAGGGTTCTACTTGCAAATCTATTTCTGGGGAAAAGGAGAATTAGCATCTAATTTTCTCTCTTGCAGACATACTATTACTATACAGGAATGACCATGAATAAGCAGCCCCAAACGTTTGTATTTAGCTCTCAGGCACCAAAAATTCCACTGAACAATGGACAAAAATATAAATTTTTACTTCCTGGAAAACCCCTTCCTCAAAATTTTCCCATTAAGATTTCTGGATACAGCGTTCACCCCGTATTCATGGGGGATGAGTTAACAGACACCCCTGTGAATAGTTGAAACCTGCAAATAGTTAGAACCACCACTAAAAATGCTTATAACTGCCTATCTTGAAAGTTCAGATACCAAATGCATACCTTAAATAACATCCTACTTCAAATATACCTAAAATTACTAACATATTACTGAATTAATCTTTGAGGTTATATTATTAATATAATTTCAAAATCATATTAAACATTTTACCATTAAAAATATATACCTGCATCCAATAAGAGAGAGAGAGAGAGAGAGAGAGAGAGAGAGAGAGAGGAGAGAGAGAGAGAGAGAGAGAGAGAGAGAGAGAGAGAGAGAGAGAGAGAGCAACATCATATATCTGACCATCAAGAGTGAAATTATGAATTATTCCTGAGACAGAGACAATAATAATGGGGAGAGAGAGAGAGAGAGAGAGAGAGAGAGAGAGAGAGAGAGAGAGAGAGAGAGAGAGAGAGAGAGAGAGAGAGAATAACTTCTACACTCAAGACTCCTTCCCCTCCGCCAATACGTATATCAAACTGTCATTTACTACCCCGCCCTCCTTCCTCCAAGTGGATAAAAATATGGGGAATCGCTATTTTTTATTAATCTTATCAATATTTGAAAATTAGTTATAAGGTAAATCATTTATTTACATGTATTACAAAACAAATAAACACACGTAAGAGAGACCTTACCTTACAGACCTTACAGTTCGTTCGAGTTGCCCCAGGTCCCTCAGTGTGAGGCACCTCTAATGTCTACCAGAGAGTTGCTAGTACATCTTCCGGTATATTTTGCATCTTCCAATCTTGGATGGTCTGGGATGCAGTTTAGATATTTTTCGAGCTTATTCTTAAACACATCTACGCTCACTCCTGATATATTCCTCAGATGAGCTGGCAACGCATTGAATAGACGCTGCATTATCGATGCTGGTGCGTAGTGGATTAATGTCCTGTGTGCTTTCCTTATTTTTCCTGGTATAGTTTTGGGCACTATTAATCTACCTCTGCTTGCTCTTTCTGATATTTTTAGTTCCATGATATTTTCTGTTATTCCTTCTATCTGTTTCCATGCCTGAATTATCATGTCACGCGTTCTCTTCTACCTTTTCTAGGACTATATAATTTTAAGGATTGTAGTCTTTCCCAGTAGTCAAGGTCCTTAACTTCTTCTATTCTAGCTGTAAAGGACCTTTGTACACACTCTATTTGTGCAATATCCTTTTGATAGTGTTGGTACCATATCATATTGCAATATTCAAGTGGACTACGAACATATGTTTTATAAAGCATAATCATGTGTTCAGCTTTTCTTGTTTTGAGAGAGAGAGAGAGAGAGATTTTGAGATTAGAGAGAGAGCAGAGGAGAGGAGAGAGAGACGAGGAGAAGAGGTGCTGTAGAAAGAGAGAGAGAAGAGTGATGAGGGATAGGGAGAAGAGAGAGAGAATGTATTGGTTTGTAATCTCATATCTTAAACAGTTATTTTGAAAACTAGTACTGTATATTATCATTTCACCATAAAATGTAGTAATGCCCTTAAGATAAACTGTATACATAAACTTCCATGCTAAACAGAGGGCAAAAGTTACCACTACGACATGCTTATCTCATGTGGCGAGAGAGAGAGAGAGAGAAGATTAGAGAGAGAGAGAGAGAGAGAGAGAGAGAGAGAGAGAGAGAGAGAGAGAGAGTTACCCTTATTTAAAACTGAAATGGATAGATTATTGTATTTCTTTAAAATACAGTAGAGCCCCGCCTCACGTATTAGAACTCGACATAATCGGATTTCGCCACTAAATTTCCAATAAACTTTGTATCGTTGTTCATACAAAAAACCAGACTCCTACCCCCAGATCATATGATGTTTGTAAACAAAACTGTTTCCGCCAGCCACCGCTAGTTGGCATCATCCAGTGTTACCAAATATAGCATAATTTCATGTTTTTTACCATAATTTGACCCAAGAATTGGAGCTTAGTAAAATTCTATCATACTTAGGGGTTCCAGTACAATTTTAGAATGTATTTTCACTAAAATTTTAAATAAAGTGCAGAAAATTCCTCAATTTCATACACAGCCATAGTTAATATATGTATTCCTTGTGAAATTGCCTCAAAAGCAGCACTAACAAATGAGTTGATTAATAAGTTTGAGCCCAACTAAGGAATGTTAAATTCTGTGAATATAAATACCCACAGTGGCATGACAAACGATAATTAGTGTGAATAATGTTTTTTCTTCATGATTAAAGTTGATTTTTTTCCTTTTGTAAGTTTTATTTTTTTAAGTTATCAAATTTTAATTGTCTAAAGTGATTTTCAAAGAATTTTCAAGTATTTATTAATTTTGTATGTGATCTGTAAAAGAAAAATTGTGGTTCAGTGGCATGATAATGATTAGCAATAAGTATGTAAGTTTTTCTTCGTGAGTAGAGACTGGTTTGTTTGTTTTCCTTTTTTTGTTTTAATTTTTTAGTTGATATTAAAATTTTATATTTGAAGTAATTTTCACACATTTCTCAAGTATTTATTAATTGTGTATGTGACCTTTTAAAGGAAATAGTGTCTCAGTGGCATGATAATGATGCAGTAATAATTAAAATTTGTGTTTTTCTTCATGAGTAGAGACTTATTTGTTTTCCTTTTTTAGTTTTAATTTATTAGTAGCGATATCAAAATGTTGAATAACTTCTGAAGTGATCTTCACACATTTTTCAAATCGTATACTAGTAATTGCATATGTGATCTGTTAAAGAAAAAAAGGATTTTTGTTTTGACGTAAGGAAAAATCTATTCTGGGCGATTGGCTCGTGTCGCCAGCGAATATCCTTTAATCTATTATTTGGTCCAGGGTAAATGTACTAACCACATACCAGAGAATAAAAAATAATAAATAAAAAGGTCAGTATAACTGACTCGCTCACCTCTAGGAGGGTGTCGGTATGAACACTAGGCGAGTGAGACCACTACCACGAGCCAAATGCCAATAGAAATCTCCCACTACAAAACCCTCCAAGAGGGGAGCCGTCCCACAGAGAGAGCAGCTCGTACTACTACTACTCCATCCCACGCTCGCGACTGCTGCGCCTCTGGTGGCCATCCTGAAGTTAGCAGACAATCTTGAGCGAAGGGCGGGAATAGGGTGGGGGGGTATTTCGCTGGCGACACGAGCCAATCGCCCAGAAATAGATTTTTCCTTACGTCAAAATCCTTTTTCTGGGACTCAGCTCGTGTCGCTTGCGCGAAACAAATCGTACCAGAGAAAAACAGCACAAGATTGTAAAGAAGTAAACAGAATATAATAAAACAAAATAGGTCTCAAAAAAAGATACAAATAAATGAATGAATATAATTGCTAAAAAGATACAAATACACAGTAAAACAAAATCAGAATTATGCTTAAATTACCCTTAAAACTAATATGTTAATAATATAAGGTAATTTACATATACAAATAGGTAAAATGATTACCTATCATAATAAATCTGTGTAACAACATGTATCAAAATAGAAATAGCAATTAATATAAAGTTACATAAATATTTGATCAATCACAAAAATATATATTCTCAGGAATGTATATGACTTAATATACAAAACCCGTAACCATTGTAATATGATGTATCCCCTAGCAATAAAAAATAAGGGGATAACATCTATGAGATCAGTATGGTAATCAGCTGTGTGTGTCCCTAACCAGACAAAAGGGACACTATATAATCATAAAGCAGCTAAGACACAAGGTGAATGCTAAGCTAATGAACAAGGTAGGAATAGACGAACTGTTGGGTGAGGCAGGTAGAAAGGAGGACTGAATCTTCTACTATACTAACTAGAGTCAGGGGAAACTATGTTACCCGCTGCTACTGCTGGGAATTTCAGAGCTTCCAAGGACTTAAGGTAAGTGACGTTTGAATACTGTCGGCGATTTTCCATCCGGTATACTTCTTTAAATCATCAAAATTCATATGCTGGAAGTAATTAATTGAGGTGGCTACTGCCCTGACATCATGTGCTTTTGGAAAGGAGTCAGGATTGGCTTGTTTGATAAAGTTACAGGATTTGTTGCCTGATGCCTTTAGTGGATAAAGTACCACCGTTTTTCCTCCTAAAGAGGGGCCCCGATGAGGAAGAGAGGTCCTGGATAGAAAGGCTCGTAAGGTTGAAACTGGACAAAGGGAAACATCTTGCGGAAGGGGTAATACCTTCCAAGGTTCCCACCTCATCAAAGGATCTTCATTCTTTGCTAAAAAACTACGTTCCGGAGAAAGTAGCACTTCCCCTGTGGGAAGGAATTGGAACATGATCCGGATCTCTGGATAAAGCCGACAGTTCTGAAATTCTGCTCCTGAAGCTAGGCTTAATAAAAACAGAGTTTTCCTTAGGAGCATCATAAACGAGCATGTGTCATTATCGGTTTCGGAAGCCAGTTTTAGAACATCGTTTAAGAACCATGAAAACTGACGTAGGCCTGACAGAGGGCCTAAGTCTAGCACATGCTTTAGGAATAGACGAGAAATAGGTATCTGTCAAGTCTATGTTAAATCCAAATTGAAATATCTTTTTCAATGCTGACTTGTTTGTCGTATAGTGCTAGCTGCTAAACCCTTTTCAAATAAAGATCTGAAAAAAGGATATAGCAGAATTAACTGTCATGAATCTGATATCTGACTCCCTCAGGAAGATTGCTAACTTTTTGACGGCAGCATCATACTGCCTCAAAGTTGAATCCCTTTTATCGGATTCCAGGAAAAGAATATCTGAGGGTCAATATTCGCATCTCTTTTTTGCCGCAAACTTCATGAAATCCATAAAGTTAGGGTTTTGAGAATCCCTGAGGAAGCGAACACAGTCTTCGTTTGTACTGACTGGGAGAGCTTGGGACTGGGGATCCGAAAGGGGACGAAGGCCCAGTTCCAGAATCATGGTGGTACCAATTGCTCTTCGGCCAGTCTGGGGCTACTAGAGCCACTGACCCCTGAATGTCCTGAGTTTGTCTATACCTTCATAAGGAGATTCACTGGAGGGAAGACGTAAATCTTCTCCCAGTTGCCATTCCAGTCCAGAGGCCAGGGCGTCCAGTGGCGTAAGCCAAGAGGGGTCTCCAAGGTTGGGGGCTACATACACGGTAGTTTGTGGTTTGCTGTGATGCGAAGAGATCCACCTGTAGCCCCCTGGGACTCTTTTGAAGGATCATTGGAACGAACTCTCGTCTAGAGACCATTCCGACTCTAGGGGTACTGATCGGGATAGGGCGTCTGCTATGACGTTTCTCACTCCAGCTATGTGGGTGGAGGAGGAAAGATGCCAACTGAATTTGTCTGCCAGGGAGAAGATGGCTATCATGACGTGGTTTAGATGACGCGACTTGGAGCCTCCTCTGTTTATGCAATGTACTACCACTGCGCTGTCCAAGACTAGCTTTATGTGGGAGTACCTTGGTGGGCGTAATCTTTTCAGAGTCAAGAAAACTGCCATTGCCTCCAGTACGTTTATATGGAACTGACGGAACTGGGGTGACCAAATTCCTTGAACCTTTTGACTTGGGAGTACCCTCCCCAGCCGCTTAAGGACGCGTCTGTGGGGATGGTGATCCCTGGTGGAGGGAACTGAAGAGGAACTGACACTGACAGATTCTGACTTTTGCCCACGGCCGAAGCCGGTTCTTTAGAATCAGAGGCACTGAGGATAGCTTGTCCCTGGACCTGACATTTGCTCGTGAGCGCCAGATCCTGGTTAGATCTTTTAGTTTGGCTTTCAATTAAGAGATGTTCGTTACTGAAGCAAACTGGAGAGAGCCGAGGATCCTTTTCCTGAGCTCTCCTGGATGCTAGTTTGTGACTTAGAAATTGCTTGACTGACTTCGCTATTTCTTTCCTTTGGTGGATGGAATCGACAGAGTGTGTGAGGATAGATTCCATTGAATGCTAGCCACTGAAAGTTTGACTCTGGAGTGAGTCTTGATTTGGATCTGTTTATCTTGAATCCTAGATATTCTAGGAATTGGATCACTTTCAGTGTGGCCTTGTTGCATTCTTCGACTGATGGGGCCCAGATCAACCAATCGTCGAGATACGCTACTACCATAATCCCTTGAGCTCTGAGCTGTTGCACTACTACTTCCGCTAGCTTCGTGAACACCCTGGGTGCCACGTTGAGCCGAACGGGACTACCTTGAAGGAGAACGTCTGATCTCCTATCTTGAATCCCAGATACGGACGGAAGTGTCTTGCAATAGGGATATGATAGTAGGCGTCTGTAAGATCGATAGAGGTGGTGACGGCCCCACGGGGAAGTAAGGTCCGCACCTGTGAGATCGTGAGCATCTTGAACTTGTCGCAGCGGATGGCCTAAGTTTAAGCGGGACAAGTCTAAGATTACCCTTCTTTTGTTTGAGCTTTCTTTGGAACGCTGAACAAGCGACCTTGAAATTTTAACCTTTTGACTTTGACTATAGCTCCTTTCTGAAGGAGGTACCTCTGCGTACTCTGTCAATTCCTTGGAAGGAAGTTGACGGAAAGGTCTGGCTGGAGGTGGGTTCGTCAACCAGCTCAACCCAGCCCTTTTGACACTATGCTCTGAGCCCACTGGCTGAAGTTCCACCGTTGGCGAAATATGAAACAGCCTCCCTCCTACCTGAAGTTCTTCATTGGTTCTGGTAACCCCCTCGACCTCCTCTGAAGTGCTTTCCCCTATTGAAGGGGCCTCCCGATCCTCTCCCACGAAAGGACCGCTTACCTCTGCCTCCCTTGTTCGAGCGGTCATACTTCTGAGAAGCTTGACTCTCGAAGGCTGATTGTAAGCTGGAGAGATGGCGTATGAGGTGGAGGGCTGAGGCTGAGGGGATATCACATAAATAGGCTGTGATTGACCTTTAGACGTGGAGGGCTGGGCTGTCTGCACTAACGGCACTGTAGGAACTTGTTGAGGGAAGCGCGGTTGCTTCTTTTGGTAAGGCTGGAAACGTCTGGGTTTCCTTTGCCCTTACCTTTTGGTGTCAGGTCTTGCCTTCTCCTAGCCGTAAGACCCCAACGGTCCTTAAGGCTCTGGTTTCAAACCTCGTAGCCTGTGCCTGGACTTCCTTTACCATAGCCTCTGGGAAGAGATCTGCGCCCCAGATGTTAGAAGAGAGTAACTATTCGTTCATGACGAATGGTTGCCTCTAGCAGGACATGCTTCCACAATTCGTTCTGGCAGTGGCAAACTCGAACATATCTGACTGCACCGTTTGAGTCAGGGCTTTGGTCATAAGCTTAAAAATTGGTTCTGAACCATAAGCCATGGTGCTACCTCAGACATAGCCATCAGGTTGATTGACCTGGCTAGTCGTGTTTCGAGTCAAATACCGCTTGAATAAGACTATCAGGGAGCCTGGGCAGCTTTTCACCAAACTGCTCCATAGCACAGTCAGGTTTGAGTTTGCCAGCTGTGAAAGTATAGGCAAGTCTTCCCACAATTCTCCAATTGAAGGGAGCAACGGAGATGTGGGGTCTGCTTCTTTTAACTGAGGCATGGGTTCCCCTTTCTGAGCTGCTGAGATGGTCGACCTAGCTATCTTGGTTAGGAAAGGGAGCGGGGTACTCTCGTCCATCGTGAAAATGGTAAAGGGACTTTTGAATGGTTGGATCTTGGTGTTCGAACAGTCCATGTCCTCTAAACATCTGAGCATTCTCGCTGAGCCTGGTCTCGAGAATAGAGAACTGTCTCCTTTGGTACCCTGTCATCCCTCTAACCATAGCCGAAGGCGTGAGCCTAGCGTAGCCTATGAAGGGAGGCGTAGGCCTTCCGGGTAGAATCGAAGTCCCTCTATCTTCGAGTTCCAAACTCCGGTATGGAGATGAGACCATCTTGGAAGGGGGCGTATGATGCTACTCTCCAAGGATTGTTCATGGAGAAAGCGGGCAGCGAGTCATGCGGGGGAAGCTGAGATCCGCTAGTGTTGGAGGTTGAGGGAGAGGCAAGAGGGGCTTCTCTTAGACCGGCTATAATAGTGTCCTGAGAAGTGATCCTGTCCGACAGGCGGGATATCATATGTTCCATACTCGTCTTAAGGGAGCCCACTAGGTCGCCCACCTGTTGCAACAGGCCAGCATGGTGTCCAAAGCGGAGCTGCTGCGGAGGTGGAGGGGAGACTCGAATAGGCACCAAAGGTAGTGGAACTGGTGATACTGCAGGGGTGCGGGATTTCTACTTAGGTTACTCTTTGAGGACTTTGAGCCGGAGCTAGACCCTTTAGACCTGTCTGGGCGGGATTACGAGCCGGAGACTTGCGCGAGGAAGAAGAAGAGGACGTCTTCTTCGAAGACGATGACGTCTTAGTCAAGGTCATATGTTTGGACTTGATCTTAGGTCTAACCGAAGCCTTCTGGAGGAGTATATAACTCATCACCCGTAAAGCCTTGGAAGGATGGAGAGGTTGCAGGGGGGTAGAAGAAACAGTCACTCCCAAGGGAGACCCTTGGGTACCTGCATTACTTACCTCGGCCGGCCAACAGGTCGGTCTATACCTACCATAGGTTCAACATTTATATCCAGGGTTGCGACATCCGTGGAGATATCCTGTCTTGTTCTGTAAGGAGGCCGCCAGTTGTTGTTGGATAAAGGCAAGAGGAGGTCCGCCTCTACCGGGTCGACGTACCCAGTCGCCTTGCCTCCGGGAAAGATTAACAGAGCTAATCGCTTCTCCAGTATGTAGGGCTGACCCTTGGCGGCGTTCTTGCCAAAACCTCCGACCCAGGCCGCAGGGTAGCCAATGCCGTATCTCTTACTGCCGGAGCCTGTCAAGAGGGAGGGTATATTTTAGATTTAAGAATCACTTAAAACTAAAACTTAGAATATAACTTAAACTAGATGCCTTAAGTTAAAGTAAATAACGTAAACTTAAGTACTAAAAGAAGCGGAGCAGCATGCGGAGATGGAATACTTACGCCTTCCAAAAGCTGGCTCACCAGATCGTAACATATGGTACACGTCTCATGGTACCAGACCTGGATGTCCCCGTGCGGAGTCGCGCATGGAGCATGGGACCGGCAAACTTCGTGTCCACAGGGGTCCTGAAGTGTAGCGGAACATCCCGGATGCTCACAGTTGGTGGCCTGTAAGTGGGAAGACACATGAGTATCTTAAAGGGGAAACACTTACAGACTAAGGACAAAGAACTCCGTTACATGCCGGAGCTCGGAAAAAATTTGGGCATAACCCCTCCCTGCATGCCTCGAATAGGCTATAATCCCGGAGAGATCCGGTAAAATGAAAGGGAGGGGTAGGGATGGTTTAAGAAACATAAGATAAACTTAAAGATAACTTAAACCTACATGCAATGTCATGCAATGAAACCGGACTAGGTCCAGTGAAGCGGAGTGTAGTAACTCAGCAATACGGTACGGTTAGTAAAGACCTACTGTATGCTCCGGTCCAACTACGGTGGGACTATACCCTTCCGCTGGATACCAGGGCTCGATAGGGAGGAGCTCTAGTAAGGAGGGAAGGGCGAGATGACATACAGACTCGAGCTAGCCCGGAGCGGCAAGGAAGTAACGGAGGGGGGGAAGGCCAGGGCCCCCACAACGTACCACCCGGCCGAGCCGAGAAGCGGAGAGGTCGGAACCAGTCAGGGACTGTCGGACTCCCAGGTCCCTCCGGTGGAGGGGAGGAGGGGGAGCCAGGCTCGGGCATGCGGGGCGAGCAAGGACAGACCGACCACCCCCACCCGACTCTATGGGGGAGAGCGGGAGAGGGGGGAGGGGGACTGGCAGGCGTCTGGCTGACTCGTGATCACGTAGTGACCACGAGGCGGTAAACTAAGATACGGTAACCAAGCCTAGGCCAACCAACTGATCAGAGAGAAGCTATCAGGAAGCAACCTGAACTGAAAAGCGGTAGCATATAGGCCCATAGGGCTAAACCAACTGATCAGAGAGAAGCTATGTGGAAGCGACCGAAACTGATCAACGGTAGACTAGGCTCTACGAGCCGGGACCTAGGCTAAGCCAGACGCTAACTAACCTCACAGTGACAAAACATATAAATATATATAAAAAAAGTGAAAGAAAGAAAGGAAAAATGCAGAGAAAAAATCCAGGAGTGTGCGACTAGCCCGAAGGCGAGTCTACCAACTCAAAGCTAGTCAGGGGACGATAACTAAGAACCTGGACTAGGGTCTGGATAGAAAAAGCTACATAAGGTGAAATACATACATGTATGACAACTGAGTAGACCTAACGACGCGGATAATCAAAATAGAGCGTAAATAATAAGGGATTGTCTAGGTATGGGAGGGACCAAGAACGAACCCAACACTGCGGCAGGACCATGCTGCCATGCTCCAGCCCCGAGAACGTATTTGTACCTAAAAAACGGCAAATACTGTCTCGGGGACGGAAAAAACTCGCTAACCGTAAATACTGAGTACTTAACTTAGCTGCTGCAATAGCTGCACGCTCCATTATCGAAAATCCGAAGAAAGGGCACAAAAATCACAGAGAGAAAAAATAACACGTGTGACTCGTGTGAGCTAACTGAAAAGGATGGCCACCAGAGGCGCAGCAGTCGCGAGCGTGGGATGGGAGTAGTAGATAGTACGAGCTGCTCTCTCTGTGGGACGGCTCCCCTCTTGGAGGGTTTTGTGTAGTGGGAGATTTCTATTGGCATTTGGCTCGTGGTAGTGGTTCACTCGCCTAGTGTTCATACCGACACATCCTAGAGGGTGAGCGAGTCAGTTATACTGACCTTTTTCTTTATTTTATTTATTCTCTGGTATGTGTTAGTACATTTACCCTAAAAGAAATAATAGATTAAAGGATATTTCGCGCAAGGCGACACGAGCTGAGCCCAGCAATGGTGCTTTATTTCGAGTTTATTTGCTAACATGTAAAGATCATCAAATAAATAGTTATACTACTGCAATTCATCATTTGTAACATTTCACCTAATATACAAATGTTTTAAATTTCCATTACATCGTTGTTTTAGTTCAAATGTATTAGAAAAATGAGATAAATGATAGATTAATAGCATAATTCTGGCATAAAATTGCACCATATTTGGCATACGTATATTCTTGCTATTTAGCGTACATCTGACTTGGACCGACTAGCATAATTTAGCAAAAGTTGGTAACACTGGTGACGCCACTCTCAGCATAGTTTAAAGTCTGCAGCTACTGTTAACAAACAGTCATGCGTCTCGCACACCTTGTGCGGATTTCGCATGCTTTTTCGGCGGTATTTACTGTATACGCAGTTACCTCTTTATTCATGATGGGTTCCAAGACAGCCACTTCACACAAGGCGAAGGGGAAAAGTGTTTGCATGGCATCTCAGGTTTTCCTTCTTCAAAATGTTTCCTCCATTCCCAACCTCTAAAATAAAAAAACCTTAAGTTTTGTCTATCCATCTCTCTATAAGACAATGCTCACTCGAGGAGTGCATTTCAGTAGCAAATGCAATACGTATTTAAGTGTTAGGTTTGCAGTGAAGGCAATGTTACATGTGCGGTTTAATAGCGAATGCAATCTTTGAGCTTTGTTAAGCTTGCCTGTAAATAAGATGTTAGCCATAGCCTAAATCAGAGAAGCCACTATGGTATATATATGGGTAGTAATTAAGACTATTCTTTTATGCCTATGTAATATGTCAATGTTCACGCGTGAGATTTGGTAGTGAAAACACTGTGACATGCGTAACGTGGGGTTCGGTAGCAACGCAATCTAAGCTTTTTAAGCTTGCCGGTAAAGAAGAGGTTAGCCTTAGCTTAATTCAGAAGCCGCTATGGTATACAGTAATTATAGAAATCAAGTAGATTCTTTTATGTCTACTGTAAAAATACGTCAATGTTTACGTGCGAGATTTGGTAGTGAAACCACTCTTACCTACGTAATGTGTGCGGTTCGGTAGCAACGCAATCTTTAAGGGGGCCGACCGGAACCCCTTTATATGGAGGTATAGGGCGAAAAATGCAAAGTCATGAAAAAATTCATGGAGCTTCATATGGCAATTGAGAATACGTATACGAAATATTTCGTCAAAATTCCTCTTACTTTCGTAGTTACAGGGTAATTAGTTAACGTAACTCAATAAGCCTAAAACATTGATCCGTACAAGAAAAATGAATATTTCCTTCTATTATCGTAAATTTTGATAATATTTGTCAAAGAAATGGGAGAAAATGGCATCTGTAGACATTCCCCGAGTCGAAAAGGAGACCAGGCTCAGCTACCAAGTCCAGTCCTGATTTAGTGCGATCACAGACCTCGAGTAGTCTGTACGTTCCATTTCACCTCTGACATACGCCTGCTTTTACGTATGTTTATGTATGTTTCGGCAAGAATTTCATCATGCCAATGAGGAAAAGACAAGGAAAACATCTCGCTAACATACAGACGAAGAAAAATCGCTCAAGTATTATTACAGAATATCATAATATATGCGTAGTTAGTGAAAAGAGAGGGGAGGGTTGCTTAGTAACGCCCCCGTCTTGCTTGACAGCACACGTCACACTGTGCACCAAGGCTACGATCTTTGAGCAAAGAGATCTTCATTTATGATAAATAACAAAGTTTTGGTTTTTTAAAACCCAAAATGGAATATGAAATTCATAATAATCATGATTATTAAATTGTCTTGGTAAAAAAAGAGTACGCCTTCGAGTTTCACCTCTTGACATTCTCTTGCAGTACGTTTGTTATCTTTGTTCGGGCAAGAATTTCATCATGCCAAAAAGGAAACTCAAGGAAAACATCTCGCTAACATAAAGAAGAAGAAAATTCGCTGTAATAAGCCGAGTTAGTGAAGGGGAGAGAGAGAATTGCGTAGGAAGGAGTGGCCCATCTTGCCTCAAGCAGTGCCCCAGGCTACGATATATGAGCAAAGGGATCATCATTTATGATTAAATTATGATAAATAAAATAGTTTTGGTTTATTAATACACAAAAAAGAAATATACATTCATAATAATCATTATTTATTAACACTGTCTTTATAGAAATACGAAAGAAAACTTTGAACACCCGTATCTCAAAACTATACTTATTGACCTTCAAAATCTATCTTCTCACTTAGTTTTAAAGCTATAACATTGGAATTTGTATATAACTCAGAAAGACATTATAAAACAATCAAATAGAGCCCTTTTTTCCAATTTTTGTTTCATATTTTTTTTATAAATTTTTTTCTCCTGATTTATAGGGTTTATTTTTTTACCATATTGAAAAAATTCATATCTGCAAAAAAATGACTTTTAGAAAAAAAAAACTCTCCATTCGATTGGAGGTCTACATCAGGTCTATATATGGTAGTAATCCCAGGTCTTAATATTAAATATCAAGGGAGGAGATAGAATTTGAAAAATGGTTATTTTCGGGATAAATCGGCCAGG
>NC_087205.1:65621293-65663793 GCF_015104395.2 Macrobrachium nipponense | reverse complement strand
CGAATCCAGAGAACGCGAATACGGAGGGCCCACTGTACAACATAATCTCATGTTAGCTTCATTATACATAGCCTTGATTTTTTTTTTTTTACTGAAGCAGGATGATGATCATTAGCATTGATTTCAGTTGGTTTTGTTCTGACACATGTTCTGAGCAGTTCTGCTGATGCCACTTTCATCATGTTGACAATCAAGAAATCGGACACAAACATTTTAAAACTTTTATTGACCCTGGTGATCATGATTAAAGTCACTCCTTTTGAGAATGAGAGGAAGAGGTTTTAGGGCTATGCATAATTTCTTTTTAACTAGTGCATTTGGTGTTTTTCTATAGTCAGGCATTATAAACTACATAAGAAAAAAGATAATTCATCCTCCTCACAAGAGGTGGTGTGCTTGCTTCTTGTAACTATTTCCTAGAAGATTGCACAATATTTCCATTTTGGATAGTTGACAACTCCTGTGAGTAGTCCCATGACCAATTATTCGTTAACACTTTCTTTTGACTTTAACACTTTGGTAAAATTTTTTCCTATGCTTCAGAGCTACTATGGATATCCTAGACAGTATACTTTCATGTTCAATAGCAACTTTACAGACAACTGCTTCCTAATCTTTATTTTCCTAGCAATCTTCATTATTAGGCTGATTATTCAAGTAACAGTTTACACAATTTAGCTTAAAGCTAAAGTGACACTGTTCAGCTTTAAAGCATACTTTCCACAATTTGAGATTTTTGCAGACAAGCGATTGCCATATTTTAGTATTTTAGTTACAAATGTGCACAAGTTTTTGTTTATTTGGTCTGAGGATACTCTTTTGCTCTCTATATGGATACTTTATAAGTTACCCTATCTGATGCAGTGTAAAAAAAAAAAAAATCTGTTGCTGTCACTGACTTGCAGGTACAGTGGAATCTCGACATACAAAAGTCCCTACTTACAAAAAAATCCAAGTTACAAAAGCAAACGCGAAGATTTTTATGCTTCTGCATATGAAAATAATTCAGGTTACAAAAGGGTGTACTGTAAAGTTCGAGATTCGCCCAGACTGCTGAGAACAATTTTAAAACTCGCGCGCCTCTAACTCTGTAGACTCGCCACCATCCTCCCGCTCTCCCATTGGTTCCTGATGCTAGTCACCGCCGTAAGATCCTGCTCCCCTATTGGTCAGCATCTATCCAATTATGCCTCTACGTAAAGGCATTGTTGGGCCACTTTGTCGCACCAGCGTTATCGTACACACGCGGAATTCGTTCGTTCACATATATGTATTTCGTTAGTTAACGTAAATTCGTGTTAGTGATTTCGCTTTCTACTTGTACGTATACTTTATCATGTTGTGTGTAAACTTCATTAACTTAATTAGCCATGGGTCCCAAGAATGTTGAAGTTCACAGAAAGAAGAGGATGCTTTCTTTGAAGATTAAGATGGAGATAATTAAGAAGTATGAAGCTGGCATGCGGTTGAGTGTGATCGCTAAGGAATACGGCCGAAATCCGTCAATGATAGGCACCATCCTTAAGCAGAAGGAAGCCATCAAAGCAGCTACACTTTCCAAGGGCGTGACTATTTTGTCCAACAAGAGGAGCCACGTGCATGATGAGTTGGAGAGGCTGCTTCTTGTATAGATTAAAGACAAAGAAATCACTGGCAATGCGATAACCGAGACGGCAATCTGCCACAAGGCCAGCACTATTTTCGGAGATCTGATTCCCCAGGCCAAAGACAACAGAGGAGAAGGGACATCGACGCCAACCACAGACTTCAAGGCTTCTCTAGGTGATTTGATAAATTCCGTAAACGGACTGGCATCCATTCGGCACAGGGAGGCTGCCAGCTCGGACACAAAAGCGGCCGAAGCCTTTATTAAGACGTTCGATGAATGACGATCAACAAAGGCTACAGTTCTCAGCAAGTCTTCAAATGTGATGAAACTGGCCTTTTATGGAAAAAAATGCCTTGTCGGATGTACATCACAGAGGAAGGGAAGAAGCAACCCGGGCATAAGCCTATGAAAGACAGGCTTACGCTCGCACTTTGTTCCAACGCCAGTGGGGATTGTAAGGTCAAGCCCCTACTTGTCTATCATTCTGCGACTCCTCGAGCCTTCAAGGCCCACAAAGTGCTAAAGGAGAAGCTTCCGGTGACGTGGAGGTCTAATGTGATAGCCTGGGTAATGAGACTTTTGTTCACCAAGTGGGTAAATCTGTGTTTCGGCCCGACAGTGAAGAAATTTTGTGAAGAGAAGCGCCACCCTCTGAAATGTCTGCTGTTGTTGGACAATGCCCCTGCTCACCCTCCTGGCCTCGAGGAAGATATCCTAGCAGAGTATTCTTTCATCAATGTTCTTTATCTTCTGCCTAACACCACCCCTCTCCTCCAGCCCATAGACCAGCAAGTGATATCGAACTTCAAGAAGCTGTATACGAAACATCTTTTCAAGAGATGTTTTGACATCACGATACCACAAACCTCACCTTGCGTGAATTTTGGAAGGAGCATTTTGATATCGTCATATGCATCCGACTCATCGGTCAAGCTTGGCAGGAGGTTTCGAGGCGAACCTTGAATTCTTCGTGGAGGAAACTCTGGCCTGATGCCGTATCCACCCAAGACTTCGAGGGATTCAACGTGGGCGAAGCTGATGCAGATTCAGAAACAGTTGACGATCCTGAAACTGTTTCGCAACCAGATCTTCACGAGATCGTTGCACTCGGCAAGTTCATGGGGCTGGTCGTCAACAACGACAAAATCAATGACCTTCTCGAGGAGCACCAAGAGGAGCTTACAACGGATGACCTGGAGTTGGAGGCCATGCAACATAACATCGTTCAATAAGAATTCTCTAGCAGCAGCGAGGAGGGGGAGGAGGACCCTATGACAACGGCAGAAATTAAGGATGCTCTAGCTGCTTTTCATATAGTCAATCACTTGTAGAAAAGAGACACCCTGAAAAGGCTTACACAGGTTGTACGCTTGCACAGTTCGATGACGTTTGCCCGAGTCGTTTCAGGAACATTGTGAAAAGCAGGCAGAAGCAATCTTCCTTGGATAGTTACTTTTAAAGAGGCCTTTAGTAGTAGTAAGCAAACAGGAAGATCAAAGTGATACAAAAAAACAAAGTTGAAATTGAAATTTTGAAAAAAAAAAAAAAAAAAAAAAAAAAAAAAAAAAAATACAAGTTTTTTGTAAAGTTAAGTCTTACTGATTTCTGCCATAAGTTAATGTGTTTTGTAAAATTTAGTGTTAATGTTTTCTACCATTTTTTAATGTGTTTTGTAAAGTTAAAGTGTTCGTGTTTTCTGCCATTTGTCCTCCTCCTCTGTCGACACTTTCGGAGATCGCCTCACTCGAAAGGTAAGGTTCCACATTTTACTAAATATGTACATACAGTATTTCTTGTACCATGTACACTAATACACTTTATTTACAGGTATAGTATAGTTTATTTAATTGTTATATTTCATTGTTTATTGGTCAATTTAGCTTTATTATAAAATTTACTGTGGTGTTTTTGTAGGGCTTAGAACGAATTAGGCAATTGACATGTAAAACGTGGTTCGAGATACAAAAAAATCAGGTTACAAAAGCCGCGTCGGAACGGATTAATTTCGTATCCTGAGGCACTACTGTACTTCACGCTTCAGCCACAAGGAATCATCTCTACTCTAATGAAGAAATTTTTTCAGTTGTACGCTGCCAATAAACCAAAAATATTCATAAATTATTTGAACCTCCTCTTACTCTAAAAAACTGACAGCACAGAATTTCTCCTGATACATGACAATCCTTAATATCCAACAACCACTTTGCAGTGTTCCAGCAATCACTTCCCTCAACATCTTCCAACGCCCATAAAATAGCTCCGCTAACTCAACTTCATTGGCCACCCCATCCATGTCACCAACAACAAGCAGGATGTTAGCCATTCAAATATATCCTCTTCCTCCAGGTAGGCAACAGAAGTACAGTCCCCACCCTACTTACGAACATTCATGTTAAAAACATTCAGATACGAACAGACAGGGTCATACATTAAAACTGTGTTCGGAGAGCTTACTTTTGCCACCAATAAGTTTAAATTTTGCTCTATGTACCTAGTCTGCATAGTATGAATTTTTACTAAGAACAGAAGAACACAAGGAAGAAAAAGAACCTGTTCCTTTAACCCCTTCCTTGATTATCCCAGTATTCTTGCGACTGACTACCATGTATTCTTACAGTCATGAGAATACTCGTTCATACTCATAAAATATCCTTACTAATTTCTATTCCTTGGTTTAACTCCTTTTTTTATGAATTTCCACTTTACAGGCAGTCCCCTATTTACAAAGGGATCCGTTTATGAGATGCGGCGTAAGCCGAAAATTTGTTGAAAACCATAAAAAAATCCCAAGAAAACCTTACTTTGAATGCTTTGGGTGTCTATTGAAAACTTTGCTAACTGCATTTTTATTGTGCTTTTCATCAAAAAAACCTTAAAATATTGTTTAATGTACTATATACTCTTGTAAGGTTTGATATTTAAAGCCCAATTTTAGGGCCTAAACTTTGGGGACTGAACATTACATGTGGTATAGGCTAGTTTTAGAAATGTGCAAGAGTTTGGCACTAGGCTAAGCCTAAGCTTTGGATTTCCTGACAACAAACAATAAATACAAATGTTGTTTTACTTATTTGAGAAACTTTTATTATTATGTTGTTTCTACATTGGAAAAGTGCAAACTTTAGGGACTAGGCTAAGCCTACCACATTCTTTGGATTTCATGACAATGAAGTCAACAAAGCAGCATTTGTTTCCACAGAAGTCAACAAACTTTTATTTTTGTATAATAACCACAACGATAAATATATATGTTGTTTTACTTATCTGAGAATCTATTATTATTGTTATGTTGTTTTTAATTTACAGCTGTTCTAGGCTATAATAAGTGCAGCCTTCCTTCATTTCCTGAATGTAAACAAAGCATCTACTAGCCGCCGCCATTTGTATTTCGTCTGCTGATTTCATTCACGATTCACAAAGAATTGTGTATTTTTTTATTCTCTTCGTAAAAGGATACTGTAAATTGAAAACTTAGTCATGCAGTACATTTAAGGGGGCCGGCCGGCTAATGCCATTTTTTACGGACAAGACTTTGATATTCATACCACTTAATAAGGTGACTTGGGACATCTACAAACCGCATATGATTTTTGCCTCTGACCTTCGGTTTTGTGACGCCAGGGCAATTTATCCCAAAAATAACCATTTTTCAAATTCTATCTTCTCCCTTGATATTTAATATTAAGACCTAGGATTACTACCATATATAGACCTGATGTAGACCTCCAATTGAATGAGGAGTTTTTTTTCTAAAAGTCATTTTTTTGCTAGATATGAATTTTTCATTATGGTAAAAAAATAAACCCTATAAATCAGGAGAAAAAAATTATAAAAAAAAGACGAAACAAAAATCGGAAAAAAGGGCTCTATTTGATTGTTCTATAATGTCTTTCTGAGTTATATACCAAATTCCAATGTTATAGTAGATTTAAAACTAAGTGAGAAGATAGATTTTGAAGGTCAATAAGTATAGTTTTGAGATACGGGTGTTCAAAGTTTTCCTTTGTATTTCTATAAAGACAATGTTAATAAATAATGATTATTATGAATGTATATTTATTTTTGTGTATTAATAAACCAAAACTATTTTATTTATCATAATTTAATCGTAAATAATGATCCCTTTGCTCATATATCGTAGCCTGGGGCACTGCTTGAGGCAAGATGGGGCACTCCTTCCAACGCAACTCTCTCTCTCCCCTTCACTAACTCGGCTTATTACAGTGAATTTTCTTCTTCTGTATGTTAGCGAGGTGTTTTCCTTGTATTTTCCTCTTTGGCATGATGAAATTCTTGCCGAAACAAAGATAAACGTAAATGCAAGAGAATGTCAGAGGTGAAACTCGAAATTGTACTCTCTTTTTACAAAGACAATTTAATAAATCATGATTATTATGAATTTCATATTCCATTTTGGGTATTAAAAAATCAAAACTTTGTTATTTATCATAAATGAAGATCTCTGCAAATGTCAAAGGTAAAACTCGAACGTGTAGACTACTTGACGTTTGTGCTCACACTGAACTTGGACTTGGTAGCTGACTGAAGAAGTCTCCCTTCCCGACTCGGGGAATATCTACAGATGCCATTTCTCCCAATTTCTTTGACAATAATTATCAAAATTTACGATAATAAAAGAAATATTGCATTTTCTTGTACGGATCAATGTTTTAGGCTTATTGAGTTACGTTAACTAATTACCCTGTAACTACGTAAGTAAGAGGAATTTTGACTAAATATTTTGAATACGTATTCTCAATTGCCGTATGAAGCTCCATGAATTTTTTCATGAATTTGCATTTTTTGCCCTATACCACCATATATAGGGGTTCCCTTAATAAAAAAAAAATTGTGAATTAATAATCATAAAATATAAAATTAATCAAAGACGGCTATCATCGAAGCCAGCAAGCATTTTCTAGAATTCTTCTGTCAATATACTATTTGGTAGTTTCAATAGTTGAAGAGCTATAATGACAATTTATGATTACTATACTGTGTGCTAGGTAAAAGTGGTTGCTTAGTGATCATTCGCTATTCGTAGTGTTGAACGTGAACAATAGGTTGGAAACTTTTTTTTTTGTTAGTTTGTTTATTGTAGTTAATGGTTAATAAATAATTATTTGAAATGAGTACATACTGATTATTTATGAATTTTATTGGCATATTCTAAGCTTTTAGCTTCTTAGGTTGGGATGTCAGAATCATAGACTAGGCTACAGTAGCAACTACTAACATAGGCTAGGCTTATTGCCAGAATCAAAACTCAACATTATAACGGACATATGCTAAAGTCCTAATATATGCAGTAAAATTGGGGTTGAACATAACATGCAGTTGAATATTACTCAAGTATGCACAGTATTTTGCCTTTTTGGAGTCATATTTCTTCCGTTGGATCGGCGTCGTAACCCTAGAACATGGGTTGTAAGCCTGGAAATAATTTCCAATTAATATAATTGAACAGTGTCGCAAACTTGGAACATCGTAAGCCGCAGCTGTCGTAAGCTGCAGACTGCCTGTATATGTTTCCTCTCCACACACGATACATTTAGTATGATTTTTGTCAATAGATAGCAGTATCCACTGTTTATAATTTTCAAAACAGAAATAATATTAAATTGTCAGAGTAATTCTTTATAATACTGCATTGTGGTGGGATCACAAGCTAAAAACAAGTGGGCAAGACCCCCAACATAAATTTAACCAATATGGCTGCCAAACTCACTCTCAGTCACACTTTCCTCTTCATGCTACGCAATGAACCCAGGACAATTGACACAACTACACACACAAAAATACAAACAAATGTACTCACCCCAACTCCAGATACTCAGGGCTATAACCACACAACACAACAACATGACAAGCAACAAAGGACCACAACCACAATCCCACAACACAACAACCAAGGACCACAACTCAACAAACAAACAAGGACCACAACCACAACACAAAAAACAAACAAGGACCACAACCACAACACAACAAACAAGGACCACAACCACAACACAACAAACAAACAAGGACTACAACCACAACAAGCAACCAAAGACTACAGCCAAAGCAACAACAACACCAAGAAACCACAACAGCTCCCCAACAACTCACAACTCAACAGAAACTCACAAGCTCAACAACCTCCCAACACACAAGCACAACAACCCTCAACCACACAGCACAAATAACTCAAATAACTCACTGAAAACACAACTGACCAACAACAGTACTGCCAAGACCGCTGCCCAAAAAGTCTGTCTTTCACAATTTATCATTACAGACTGCCCGCCCACCACCGGCTCGCCAATGCACCAACCAACAACCAACTACCCCCCCTGTCAAACAAGTAGTTCACTTGCCAAATACCTACCCACCACCCTCTCTCTCTCTCTCTCTCTCTCTCTCTCTCTCTCTCTCTCTCTCTCTCTCTCTCTCTCTCTCTCTCTCACAGAATAACACACAATCCCACACAAAACATCTAAACCCTCAGTTATTCCCAACAACCACAAACAACACCACCACCACTTATATTCACCGCTCTCTCTCTCTCTCAATCCTCAAAGGCGTTGTCAAATGGAACTCCCATAACTCCTCCATATTACCTTCCCCCTTACATTTTACACACGCATCATCCACACTAACACCTCTCGCAACACCCAAGGATGCTCAGAGGCAGGCCCCCTGGATCTTGTTTGAGGGCCCTCATACACACACTAATTACACTGCCATCCACTTCTCCCAGACCACTTCCAGTCAGACTCCCATTACCATCTCCCTCACTACTGTCCTCCTAAAACCCGCTCACTACTTCATCTATATCTTCCAGCTCTTGCGCCAACATCTCCCTTACTTCTACAGCCAAACCACTCAGTTCATCCACACTTCTGCTAAACCCTTGAAAAGCCTCATCCATACCTCTACCCCTCCAATTTCTATATTTTCACGCACCACTCCCACCACAGGCATACCTAATTTTCCTATTCCTCGTACCTCCCCTTTACACTCCCTAATTTCATGCTCACTCCACAGTTTGTCACATCCATTCTTAAAAAGAATGGATAATGCCATTCTTTAAGGACAGGACTTTTGATATTCATACCACTTAATAAGGTGACTTGGGACACATCCAAACCGCATATGATTTTCGCCTCTGACCTTCGGTTTTGTGACGCCAGGGCAATTTATCCCGAAAATAACCATTTTTCAAATTCTATCTCCTCCCTTGATATTTAATATTAAGACCTGGGATTATTACCATATATAGACCTGATGTAGACCTCCAATCAAATGAGAAGTTTTTTTTCTAAAAGTCATTTTTTTGCTAGATATGAATTTTTCATTGTGGTAAAAAAATAAACCCTATAAATTAGGAAAACAAAATTTATTAAAAAAAGACAAAATAAAAATTGGAAAAAAGGGCTTCATTTGATTGTTCTATAATGTCTTTCTGAGTTATATACCAAATTCCAATGTTATAGCTTTAAAACTAAGTGAGAAGATAGATTTTGAAGGTCAATAAGTATAGTTTTGAGATACGGGTGTTCAAAGTTCTTCGTATTTTTATAACGACAATGTTAATAAATAATGATTATTATGAATGTATGTGATGGTAATTGCTTCATAGCAAAGAAAGATAAAGGAAAGGAAAACGCATCTTTGAGAAGTTCTGCAACAAGGAGGTTTTCGCGCCTGTGTTGGAGGCGCCTGTTCTCGCATCTGTTCTGGAATCGTCAGGCGTGTTGTGGAGCGCAACAAGCGCCTAAGTGGCGGGAGAAACGCAGCGAAATATGATGCAATATTCCGTCAAGAGTCTTCTAAGAAGTTCTAGTAATCTCGGGAGCCTGTGACGTTCGCTGTAGGCTCCGCCCCCAGAGTGCCATATAAATACGACGGACGAAGAGGAGAAAGCAGAGATCGTAAAAGAGAGCTCATAAAAGAAAGATCACCAGTTAGTCACAGAGAGATATCCTCAGTAAGAGCCACAGATCAGATTATCAGTGAGAAATCAGCAGCAGCAGAGATCATTCGAGAGAGATAAGAGAAAAAAGGAACCGACGAAGGATCAGAAGAAAAGTTGCTCGAGAGTTGGTTGGATACTGGTCTAGTCATCTTCAGGAGTGGACGACCGAGTTATCTCGACGTTGCGCAAACTTCAAAGAAAATGTCCTGCTAGAGGTTTTGGGGAGTTCCTGACTTTCAAGTAACGAGAGTAGACTTTATTTTCTGCAATACGGAGTCAAGAGGACGTGAGCAATCGCCATTCTCCTTTTGTGAAGTCATCGCTTCAAGTCACTAAACCTGCCAGCAAGTATTTGAATTACCTTGCTGTTCCCCCAGTTCATGCAGTGTAAGATTCTATCTTTTTATGTAAATAGGAGATACCATTCTGCATTTACCTTTGTTAGTAAGCTTGTAAATAAACCTTTGTTGTGTTAGTGTTTCTTTCTATATTTGTATCCCCAGTTTCAACTGTTGGAGTTGAAATATTTTTTTTTTATTTATTTCATATCGAACCTGAAGCTGACCTCTCTCAGAGGTTGTAACAATGTATATTTCTTTTTTGTGTATTAATAAACCAAAACTATTTTATTCATAATTTAATCATAAATGATGATCCCTTTGCTCATATATCGTAGCTTGGGGCACTGCGTCAGGCAAGACGGGGCACTCCTTCCAATGCAACTCTCTCTCTCTCCTTCACTAACTCGGCTTATTACAGCGAATTTTCTTCTTCTGTATGTTAGCTAGATGTTTTCCTAGTATTTTGGCATGTGAAATTCTTGCTAAAACAAAGATAAACAAACGTAAACGCAAGAGAATGTCAAGAGGAGAAATTCGAAGTTGTACTCTCTTTTTACAAAGACAATGTTAATAAATCATGATTATTATGAATTTCATATTCCTTTTTGGGTATTAATAAACCAAAACTATGTTATTTATCATAAATTAAGATCCCTTTGCTCAAAGATCGTAGCCTGGGGGACAGTGTGACGTGTGCTTCAGGCAAGACGGGGGCGTT
Organism: Macrobrachium nipponense; assembly: GCF_015104395.2. Taxonomy (NCBI): domain Eukaryota; kingdom Metazoa; phylum Arthropoda; class Malacostraca; order Decapoda; family Palaemonidae; genus Macrobrachium; species Macrobrachium nipponense. The sequence continues at coordinate 65,653,165 of NC_087205.1, read as the reverse complement.
TACTTATTACGCAACCCTCCCTCTCTCTCTCTTCACTAACTACGCTAATATCGCATATACAGGTACTATCCGACTTACAACCTACTCGACATATGACCACTCGTACTTACAACCTTACTGCGCCATCTCATAAGAACTCTCATCACTCAGGCATGAGAACTCTCATCACTCAGGCAGCATCAGTTTGAGTTACCCTGCCCTATCTGCAGCATCATTTGGTATTAACTGTACTGTAGACTGAATTGCAAACCAATTTACGTAAGAATCGACTTCTGACATACATGCAAGAACCTAACCCCATTGTAACTCAATGCCTGATTGTACGTAATATATACTATTACATAAATGATTAAAATGTATTAGTAGAAGTGCATTATGGTAAAAAGATTGAAATAATGATTGTACATTACATTACAGTACTAAGTAGGCACTTATATAGCAAAGGTTTGATAGTATACCCTACCCAGTATGTTGGCCACTTTCTAAGGTTCGACTTACATCCATTCCGACTTACAACCAGTGGGTCGGAACCAAACTTGGTTGTAAGTAGGATAGTACCTGTATTAAGATATTCTGTAATCATATAAGAGCGAATTTTCTTCGTCTTTATGTTAGCGAGATATTTTCCTTGTCTTTTCCTCATTGGCACGATGAAATTCTTGCCGAAACATAGATAAACATATGTAAAAGCAAGCGAATGTCAGAGAAGAAACTCGGATGTGTAGACTACTTGAAGTCTGTGCTCGCACTGAAATCATGGTTGAACTTGATACTCCCCTCTGCGACTCACGGAATCACTACAGATGCCATTTCTCACAATTTCTTTGACAATAATTATAAAAATTTACGATAACAGAAGAAATATTGCATTTTCTTGTACGGATGAATGTTTTAGACTTATTGAGTTATGTTTACTAATTACCCTGTAACTACGAAAGTAAGAGGAATTTTGACGAAATATTTTGTATACGTATTCTCAATTGCCATATGAAGCTCCATGAATTTTTTCAGGACTTTGCATTCTTCGCCCTATACCCCATATATAAGGGTTCCGGCCGGCTCCCTTAAAGCAACCAAACACACCCCTTTGCACCTCACTTTTATACTCATATATTCATGAGCCCTATCCCTGAACCCTTTTCATGTAACAATCCTTCACGCACATACATCACTCCTACTGCCTGCATACCAGGACCCAACCAACTGAATCCCCTTTTCACTCAAGTTTCCCAAATTTCCAATCTGACTCATCCTCTTTCGCCTACACATACTTGCTACATGACCTTCCATTCCTCATTCAACACACTTTGCACATGGCTCCTTACATATCCTAGCAAAATGCCCACTCTTTCCACAATTACCGCAAACCTTGTTCACATAGGTACCCCGACATCCACTTGCTATATGCCCTATCTGCCCACACCTGTAACACTTAATACCCCAATCTTTCTTACACTCACTAAATGGCTCGTTTGCCCACACCTGAAAAATGCCCCTAACGCCCACCGACACTCATTCTTCTTGTGTCCTGGCTTACCACATCTGTAACGCTGGTGCTCTCACTCACAACTAACTGACTCTATTCTTCCGACACTCACACTCCTGTCTATTTTAGGCCCAACTACACTCACATTACTTGCTCTAACGCTCCTATCAACCACTCACTCTGCCATTTGCCTCGGCCCTTCTAAAACTGCCCCCAAAATAGCTTTTAAACTCTGACATACCTTCAGTCACTACAGTCCTGACACTAACACTTCTACTCTCTTTCATACACCTATTTAGCTCATAAACCTCCACTATTTCTAAAATGTCGTTCCACATTAACCTTTCATTTGTCCATCGCATTATCTCTTTAAGTTTCAGATTTATAACTTATGTGCGCTCTCTGGTAGTTGCTAACAACTTCCTCACTAACTCCTTCCACTCACTTATCCCTTCAACCCCCAACTTTTTCCTGGCTAATGTTTCTAACCTAAAGACATACAGACACAGTGACTCACCAGCATTCATTTTGGCCTTTTCAAAATTATGTTTTCTCCTATATCTAAAGCTACTCTTCATCCTCTTTGCCTGTTCCACAATCCTGACTTTCACACTCTCATATGGCACATTCCCTACTTATTACTACCCCATACAAAATTCAACAAAAATCCTGTCAAAAAGCTACCCAACTCTCTTGTTATCCCCATACTTAGCCACACAATACTTCTCATAAGACATTGTGTAGAAACCCAGAAGTCTGACTCTATGATATTCATATATAGTATCTTAGAGTCTGAAATAATGGTCAGTTGTTTTGTAGAATACTGCTATTCAGAAAACTGATCAAAGGTGGCAAACTTCCAGTTGGTTAATAGTACTTACCTCCCACCATAAGTAAGTCTATCCTAATGTTACGACCAAAGGTTTGTTTCGTTATATGAACATATGACAAGTTTTTAATCAATTTGTATTTTTCATAACTAAAAAACCTGAGGTCTTAACCTACAAAGGCCCATCTCTAACCACCCCTCTAACAACTAACCTGGGTTGGAAGAATAACTAACAGGATCACGAGTGAAAGTGGCTCCACATGACTTGTAACTAAGCACATGCCAACAGTCCCTTGCATACTCAATTTTTTTTAACTTTACCGGTTTCCAGCTGGCGCTAAGTTATTTATCCTAATTTTGAGACCAAAGGTTTGTTTTGTATATGAACAAATTAATATTAAAGTAAACATGGCAAACTATCAATAAAATCAGTTTATTTTTCAATGCATATTAAATATTACGGTACTGTATACAGTACTCAACTTCCCAACATTTCCCAATGTACATACTGTAGAAAGAAAACAGAATTGCTTCAATACTGTTTGAGAAAAATTGGATGTACGGTGGTACCTCATTTGTTGAACGTTTCATATGTCGAACTTTCCGTTTTTCAAACAAAATTTTCGAGAAAATTCTGTATCGTTTGTCGAACAATGCTCATACTTTGAACTGACTGATTATTTAGTTTATACTTGTATTCGATGGCCTACTAACTGTATTAAATTTGTTTTCATTTACAATATATAGTCTAATTATAATCTTATTCAACAAAATAAATAAAAGTATAAAGCATTTAATATAGTCTAATTATAATCATATTCGACAAAATAAATAAAAGTATAAAGCATTTAATATAAAATTTAGCTTTCAATATAACATTTAGCATAAAAGATGTATAAAATCATACGTAACCACGGTGACGTCATGCCCATTTGACTTCAGACTGAACGAGGGAGCGTTGATATGTTGAGAGAAGGAGAAGAGTTAAAATATTACTGTATGTATCTACAAGCAATAACAATTCACATAAATACAGGAATTTCCCGATAAATTTAATGCAATGATAAAATATGAATACAATGAAATGCAATACAGAAAAAGTCTTAATTGAGCCAGTTTTCAGTGTGCCGAGTGAACAATATTAACAAAATAGTAAATGAAAGAACAAAGGTTTTCACAATAATATTTTGCATAAACGATTAACAAAATCATTTGTCAATGCAGTGATACAAAGCTAACTTGAGGTAGAGGGAGGGGGTGTTTATATTTTTGAGGAATAATGAATGGATGATTTTAAGTTATCGTGCATCATGGTATTGTTGAGGAGAGAAGAGACAGTAAAATCTTTACTATAATATGTACATAAAAGCAGTACCAATTCACATAAAAAGTAAAATGTTATTTCACAATAAATTAAAAAAAAAAAAAAAAAAAAGCTTGCTCGAGTCAGTGTCTGGTGAGCTGAGTGAAATGACAGAGAGAGAGAGAGGAGAGGAAAGGAGAGGGAAGAAAGGCTCTGCTTCCCATTGAATTATCAGCTGGGCTGGAATGATTATTCGCCCATTTCTTTCACTTACACTTGATATGCCCAAATGCCTTTTATTTTTGTTATGGTAAAATACCTATCTAGTGACAATTGCTTTTTATGATTTTTTACTATTGTAAAAGTAACTCAGCTCTGTCATAAACAAACTGGCGCCACTCTCAGCTTCTGCATGCCTTCGATTGTTTGTTTAAACAGCTTCTTTGTGGAAAGTTATTTTATCTCTTTCGTTTTCTTGCATTCTTGACTTATTATGTACTTATTTGTTTGCAAAATCCTCATGTTTGTTTTAAAAGTCTGCTGTTGGCTAACAATAAATTGATGTATTGATCTCTTTCATGCACTTAAGATCCAAGTGTAAACAAGCTGGTTACTCTCTCTCTCTCTCTCAAGAGAGACAATCCAACACACACTATCGATTCCTTTAATTATCCTTGTACATAATATGTGAATAAAATTGATTTTGTTATCAACCTTTGCATACTGCACCCAATTCAATTTCCTCAAAGGGTTCCCATCTCTCCTCCCTCCATCCGCCCCCAGCTGGCCGGGTGCCATTTTCACTAAACAGTTTGTAAATTGTACACAGAAAAAATAAAAATTTAGAAATTTTACTTCATATGACGAACTGTTTCATACTTACACTCGTTAATTTAACCTTTTGTGGAAACCATATTAACAATGAGAAAATTTGTGGCGGGGACTTTCTGGGTGGGCTGGAACAAATTGTCCTGATTCCCTTTATTTCTCATAAGTATATTTGTTTCATATTTCGAACAAATCATACTTCGAACAGCATTCTGGAACGGATAAAGTTCAAAGTCTGAGGTACTACTGTACTTTAAAATAGGGGTAACTTGATTTAACCAGATTTTCAGAGACAGTAAGTGGTTTATCTGCGTTTATGGTGTTGTAAACGCCATTTACAGGCAGTCTCCGGCTTACGACATTTTGAGGTTACAACGCTTTTCAATTACATTCATCAGAAATGATTTCCGCGCTTACGATGCCAATCTGGCAGAAGAAATATGACTCCAAAAATGCAAAATAATTAATATTCAAAGTTTTTTTTAATGAAAAATGCAATAAAATACAGTTTACATAGTTTTTATTACACCCAAAGCATTAAAAGTAAGGTTTTCTTAGGATTTTTGACGATTTTCCAGCTTACAACACGTCTCAAGAACGGAACCCCCTTCACAAGCCAGGGACTGCCTGTATTACCATAATTATTGTGATGTTCTCGTTAACAAAAATTTTTGGTTATTGAAACATGGCTAACAATGGAACCCCAGCCATTAACTGGGGACTGCCTTAACCAAATGTCTCTCATACTCACACACTCTAAGAAAGGAAAACTGTTGATAATTAGGTGATGCCAAATACCAACCTTGAATGAGATTTCCTGCGTGACTTTGAGCGCGAAGATCTTCTTCTCCTTGAGCTACGGCTCCTGGAACGACGATGTCGTTCTCTGGAAAAGCAAATTATTTTCTAATTACATACTATACGCATTTCTGGAGATCTTAACCTTCAGACTTTGCAACAGTTAAAGAAAGATTTAACAAAAGGGAAAATAAACAACACTCAACAACACCTGAATGCTTAAAACAATATACATAACAATTCAAAGAAAAAATAGGAGCACAGTACTGTACTACTATACAGTACTTCAGATCATTAAAGGCATCATCAATTACATCAACATTCCAATTTCAGTGAGCATATTTCAAGTAAAAAACTTCTCCTTCCATAAATACACTCAAGGAATATACTCAACCTGGATCTTGATCGAGAACGACTTCTGCGACGTGATCTGGATCTTGTTCTTCTCCTAGACCTAGAACGTCTGGATCTTGATGATGAACGTCGTCTAGAGTGAGAACGCGTGCTACGAAAAAATGACACCAACTATAGATTAATCCTCTGCCATAGTGCAATCTGTCTAAAGTGGTATAAGCAAAGTCAAGTACAATAAGTCACCAACTGAAAATACATAATTGCACTCATTCCCAAGAGAGTACAAAAATCTACTTCAGAATAAATAATCAGCAAAATGCATACTTCCAGAGTGGAAATCTTAAGACCGCCATCAAATCTTTGACCTGCGACCTCGCACCCGACTTACTCAGCTTCTATCAATAATGAAGCTCCACCTCCAGGAGGAGGTATTAACATGTTAAATTAACAGACTCCACTGGAAGAGGAGGAATTAACATGTTAACTCCACCTAAAAGGAGATGGGGAAAGATAAGAAAGGATCCACTCCAAGAATCAAGAATCCATTTGGGCGGAGAACTAGAACCTACACCGCCTTTGAAAGTTGGGCCAAATTCAATCCAGGGGTAGCTGATTTTCAGAATGCCAGAAGAAGAATCAGAGGACCAGCCGCCATCGTACAGTAAAGAAACCAAACTTTGCCAGTGGTCCGAACCAGATTTTCCATTTGTAAACTCAATAGTTGTAACTTGTATTCTTTGCAATAGTAAAGAAGGGAACTTTGTTGTTTGTCTCATTCAAACTTCTCCTGAGAGACTAATAATGTTACTAATCCAGAACTACATTTAAGATGATGTATAAAGTTAAACATAGAACCAGAGCGCTCAACGAATCATCAAGAAGAAAGAAGTAGGTAAGAGAGCATACACTCGAACACTCTACAGAAGCATAACAACTCTACGGTATTTTTATTCTGAAGATGAACCCTATTCACATGGAACAACACCACAGGGGCCACTGACTTGAAATTCAAGTTTCAAAAGAATATGGCATTCATTTGAAATAGGTAACAGAAGTAATAATAAATACGGAAAAAATAACAAATCAATATATAGATAAAAATGTAATTGTTTGTTTGTTTGTTTGGTGTTTTTACATTGCATGGAACCAGCGGTTATTCAGCAACAGGACCAACGGCTTTACGTGACTTCCGAACCACGTCGAGAGTGAACTTCTATCACCAGAAATAAAAATGTAATGCACTTCATCTCTGCTTGAACTTTTGAGGTTCCAAATACACATCCTCAGGAGGGCTTTCCACAGTCCAACGGCACAAGGAATAAAGTACCCCTGGAACCAAAAAATTTGGCAGTAAAGGCACATTTATTGCATATTAGTGTGGCTGTTCAGTGCATCTGGTTGCTTTTGGCAGAAGAGGATCAGGAATCAATTGAGAATATGAAAGATTTCTGTTAAAAGTATTTATGAAAAACTGCAACACAGGAGACTATCTGTCCATGGTCCAAATTACAACTGCCAATGTTACAAAACAACCATACAGCCACAAACCACTCTATCTAAAAAGAGATAAATCTCGGGTAGAAGCAGAGATCCACACCGGAGAACAGTATTTGACTAAAGGAAGACAAATGACAAAAACAGGTTGCACTGATTTTACAACTTTTACAAATATTTGAGAATTTACGTGCAATATCTAACTTTTCTGCAGTATTTGCTGAAAATTTCATTAGATTTTTCTCAAAGAGCAAGATGTGAGTCATATGTTACACCAAGCATACTTAAAGCTTCAGATTCATTCAGCAGTCTCATCCACTTGAAGGGAAGTATGAGCTGGAAAATCAGTGCAAGATCTACTTATCAATAGCATTTTCATTTCACTGGAGTTCAACCTCATACCCACCAACTACAGGCAGTCCCCAGTTATCGGCGGACTTGGTCAATGGTAATTTGGTTTTATGGGGCTTGCCTAGTGCTATAAAATCAGTGATTTACAGTGCTGCAACGGGATGAGTTTCGGTTATCAGTGGCATAAGGTGTCCCCCCTCCCTCCGATAACCAGGGACTGCCTGTACACCATTGAGTAATCTGCTTGATGTTCTGATTGAGACTAAGGACACCATCATTTCTCATAAGTGGAGACTTTAATACACTTACAAGTGTTGCATCATCAGCATAATGAACAATACTACTTTCCAGGCCAACAACCATATCACTTGTATCACAAAACAAATAACTGACGACAATATCAATCCTAAACGGTAAATGCATCACTATGAAAGTATCAGTTTGAACATACTATAAATAAGTTCATAAGGAAACAAAATCCAGTGGAATGATTTGAGTAAAGATAAATTGAAATTAAAAGTTCCAAAAAGTGGGTGTCATAACACTGTCTGCTGCAAAAATGCATATGAGCATGTATAAATATGGTATCACTTGGCAAAAGCAAAAAAATTTTTACAGAAAGCATGAAATTAACAAAGCTGGTAATATGGGTTACTACAGAAAAAATGCAAGTATAGCTGCTTACATACTGGACATCGAATCAAAATCCACCAATTCTTGAGAATTAGAAAATCTTTCCAAACCTGCAGAAGTAGTATGCTAAGATTGTACTTTCCATTTTATAATTATTTTTGTTTTTGGTGACGGTAGCTGTTGAGAAATATGACGGACAAAATGTATTCTATAAGCCAAAGGACTAAATTTATCTACATTATCACATAAAATAGATTATCTTACAGACATACAGTACAGGCAGTCCTTGGTTATTGGCGGGGGTTCTATTTCCGACAGCATGAAGATAACAGAAAATCTATGATAACCGAAAATCAAGTGATAATAGTGCCAATGCCATCCCCAATAACCGGGGATCAGCAAATATCTCCACCGAAAAATCAGTTATCATTGTCACTGGACAACCACCATAAAACTGGATCACCAATAACCGGGGACTGCCTGTACTGTCAAGTTTTTTTTTATATATATACTGTGACTACCATTTCAGGGTAACATTATCAAGAGACACTAATGTGCCCAATGGAGAAGAACATACCAACCAGAAAAAAGGTCTGTCTGATAAATTTAGTACTAGTGTTAAAGACTGTTTTATTTTCTGTCTGATAAATTTAGTAGTGTTAAAGACTGTTTCAATTCAAAGGGCCTGATATATATATATATATATATATATATATATATATATATATATATATACTATATATATATATATATATAATATATATATAGATATAAAAATATATATATATATATATATATATATATATATGATATATATATATCTTATATATATATATATATATATATATCTATATCTATATATATCTATATATATATATATATATATATATATATATATATATACAGTAGAGACCCGGTTCACGACCGTATTAGAACTCGACATATCGGATTTCGCCACTAAATTTCCAATAAACTTGTATCTGTTTTCAACCAAAAAACCAGTTTCCGACCCACGACCATATGATGTTTGTAAACAAAAACTGTTTCCGCCAGCCGCCGCTAGTTGGCGTCATCCAGTGCTACCAAAATGTAGCATAATTTCATGTTTTTTAGCATAATTTGACCCAAGAATTGGAGCTTAGCATAATTTCTTTCACACTTAGGGTTCTAGTACAATTTTAGAATGTAATTTCACTAAAATTTTAAATAAAATGCAGAAAATTCCTCAATTTCATACACAGCTATAGTGAATGTATCTTCAAGTGAAATTGCCTCAAAAGCAGCACTAACAAATGAGTTAATTGCTAAGTTTGAACCCAACTAAGGAATGTTAAATTTTGTGAATATAAATAAATACCCACAGTGGCATGACAAAACGATCAGTAAAGTGTTAATAATGTTTTTTCTTCATGAGTAAAGAATTACTTTTTTTCCTTTTTAAGTTTTATTTTTTTCAGTAGTTATCAAAATTTTAATTATTTCTGAAGTGATTTTCACAAATTTTCAAGTATTTATTCATTGTGTATGTGATCTGTTAAAGAAAAATAGTGTTCCAGTGGGCATGATAATGATCAAGTAATAAGTACGTATGTTTTTCTTCTTGAGTAGAGACTGGTTTGTTTGTTTTACCTTTTTTTTATTTTTTTTGTTTTTAATTTTTCAGTAAATATCAGTAAATAACAAAATGTTATTTCTGGGCTCAGCTCGTGTCGGCCTATGAAAGTATCCTTAATATCATTCTTTCTAGGTAAAATTAGCCTAAAATTACCAGAGAAAAACAAAATTAAGAAAATGTCAGTAAAACTGACTCGCTCACTCTTAAAAAGAAGTGTCGGTATGATATAGGGGCGAGTGTGGAACACTACCACGAGACAAACACCAATTAGAACTTCCCTATCAGAATCCCCCCAAGAGAGAGCTGATACCAACGGGCGATGCAGCCTCTACTACTACTACTAGAGGACGCCACGGACAGCAGCGCCCCTAGCGGTCATCCTTAATTTTTAGCGCCAGCGACAAGTCGCCATTTTCTTGTGCTTGTGCTTTTCTTGCGATTTATCCGCACCTTCATCATGGAACGCTCTGCAATTGCCACGGCTAAGTTAAGTAACTCATAAGTAACATTTTACCGTATTTTTGTCTTCCGGGTACCAGTATTTTCCTTTTTATAGGTCATATACGGTTCCCCGGTTGTCTCGTGGCGGCCATGCCCGCCTCGTAAGAATTCCCAGGTCTCCATTACTGGGATTTCTTATGCTTATGGGCTTACTTTATCACATTCATTGTTTACATCGAGTTTTAGCTAGTTCAGCCCTCCTACCATTCTCTTAGCTTGGTATTTAGGGCTATTATTATTTTTATTTTCAGCCCAGCATCCCGGCTCTTGCTCTACATCGGCTATCGCTGGCTCCGAGTAGGCTCCTGTTTCTCGGAACAGTCTGCCTCCTCCTGGGCTTCTTTCTCTTTTACTAAAAGTGTCTCTTCCACCTTTCGATGTATTTTTATTATTTAGGGTGTTAGGCTAGCCTAGGTGCTTGTTCCCACATATTGGTACAGCTTGGTTCACGTGGCCCTACCACGGTTGTGTTGCTCGCGGCCTAGGCCACTTCTGCGGTCACGCTGTCCTATAGCACCTTACCCTGCCCCTTCCCTCCCTCTCTGATGTAGGGAGGGGCTGGGGGACCCCTTGGTTGTTATAACAACCTCATCGCCTTCTCTCACTCTCGGAGGTGACCGGGGGGTCCCCCAGCAGGGGGTATAGGGCGACCACTATGAGGTACCGGGTCTCCATGCGGGTAGTTGGTGAGGCGGGGAGGAGTAGGCCATCCCTCCCTCCCTTTTCTCGCTCCGCCGTGTTTCGCCGGAACCTTCCTCCCCCCCTCCCCATTGCTCAGCCACCTCCCTCCAGATACGTAAGGAGCCTTCCGTCGCAGCCGGGGCCCCTTTGGTTATAGGATATTGGCTCCGCTAGCGGGCAGGGTGGGCGCTATGAGTGGTCGGTTGCTTGCCTACTATATCCTTATATCTCTCCCCCGCCTACCGGAAGGGGAGCTTACCCTTACCTACGCACTCTTCTAGTAGACGGGCGGAGAGAAGTTGTTTTAATTTTGTTATTTTAAGGATATATACACCCTAATTATAAGATATTTTGTTTACAATGATTTGTGTGTTATTATATTATTTTTATCAACCATCCCCGCCATTGTCCGTCGTGGTTTCCATTACCACCACTCCTAGTTGGTTGATTCTTGTGCCTCCGCCATTGGCGGAGCCATAGCCTATCTTCCAACCTGGTTACCACACGTATTTTAGCGGGGCTCTGGTTTTATCTAACTTTATCGCTCCGGCACCAGCGGAGCATATGTTAGGCTGTAAGTGTTTACTCTGTACTCATGTACTTTTTCACTTACAGGCTACCAACTGCCAGGTCCCAGCGTAATGCGACGCTCTACGACCCCTGTGGACATGACGAGTGCAGGTCTCACGCCCCGTGTGCCACGTCGTACAATGAGACGATCGTCTGGGCACCCCGAAGCCTGCGCTATATGCTACGACCTGGTCAGTCAGCTGGGAGATGGGGTATGTCCATTATAGACTTACTTATGATTTTACTAACAACTTCTAGTCGTAAGTTTGTTAACCCTGTCCCACAATTGGTAGCTAATCTCACCTTTCTTTCAGGCTAGCGGTGAGGGAAGTCGCCCTCGCACCCTGAAAGCGTGGGTGGGCGGCTTTGGGAAAAACGCCGCCAAGGGCCAGCCCTACATTTTAGATAGGAAGCTGGCCATCCAGATCTCCCCGCGGGCAAAGTCGACGGGCTACGCCGATACCCTTGTCCGCTGCCCCATTGTATAGCCGCAATCCCTCAAGACCAAGGACCTCCAGCAATCGTTTGGGGTCGTAGCCTCCCAGGAGTCGGTTCCGGACGTCGCTGCCCTGGACCTGAACCTTGAGCCAATGGCGGTAGTTAGCGAGGATTTGTTGGTTGAGGTAGGTTTGTCGGGCGCCCAAGGTCTTTTCCTTGGGTGCTCCTGGATCTTCTCCTGTCCCTTCTTCTTCCGCCTCTTTCCAAGGCTTTGCGGGATCCGAGATCCCTAGCCGCCCTCCCGCTCTCTCTGTACCTCCTAAGGAGAAGGGAAAGAGAGAACGAAGACCTTATCTAAGTCGACTTCTAGAAAGTCGTCTTCGTCTTCTTCGGCCAGAAGTCGTCGACTTCATATGCCGATGCGGTGAAGGCAAAGCCGAGCTCTTCCCCAGTCGAAGAGCTCCAGAAAGCAAGGCTTCGAAGGAGAAGGCTCGCGCTACCACCGAGTCACTGCCTTCTCCCGCCTCCGCTGCCTCCTCTCCGGCTATGCCGGCGATGGGGTGGCAAGCACCAGCACCTGCGTTCCCTCTTCTGTGGGGTCACCAGGGGTGATGGTGATGGAACAGGTAGGGGTGCTGGTAGGTTCCCAAATTTCAGCATTGGGAACACGTTTTGAGCAGATGTTCGCGCAATTATCGAACAGTCTGTCTCAAAACTGGACAGTCTATCCAGGACCTCTCTAATAGAATGAGAGAGAATGAGGACCGAGTGGCTGGGCTAACTCAGGCTCCTCCCCCGTCTCCCCTGCATCTAGCACGGGGATTCTAATTCCAACTTCCGCCTTACGACTCCTTGCCAGCTTTCTCTATGGAGAATCCATGGAGAGTAGCGGCCTACGCTCCTTTTAAGGACGGGATGATTTCGATACCCGGAGTTTGGTACTCGAAGGATTGAGGACTTCGAGTTCTACCCTCCGGGTCTGACGCAGCCTTTCATCGGGTATGCTAGGCTGACGCCAACGGCTCTCACGAGAGAGGACAAGATCTCGAAGGAGTCAGTTCTCTACAGTAGAGATCACGCCCAGCGAGAATGGGTTCACTGCCTTGAGGACTGGGAGTGTACTAACTAAACTCCAGGCCTACAAGAGTCCCTTCACTATTTTCGCGACGGAAGAGGAGGTCTCTCTTCCGTTCGCCACGAAATTGGTGGAGAAGGCTCTTCAGGCAGTCCTCAAGGATGAGCCCATTCCACAGTTGAGGGAGTCGGAGTCTACTTCTCCACTCTTCCCCGCCTTCGGAGAGTTGTGGGAAAACCTGCCAGCTACATTCACGCTGGGTAAACTCAAGCCGGACTGCGCCATGGACCAGTTCGGTGAGAAATTACCTAGGCTGCCGGATTCCCTAATCCAGGCAGAGTTCGATGCGCGAACTAGGTTTGGCAGGTCCCTCAACTCTTCATCGTTTACGGAAATGGCTGCTCTTTCCTACGCTACGGAACCGCTGTTCAAGATTCTGGCGAAATCTCAGTTTCAGACGGTTCTGTCAGACGCTTTTGACTTCTTCCAGGCCAGGAGGAACTGCCACGAAGTAAGCATGTCCTTCAAGAGTGTACAATCAGGCATGAGCCTAATAGACTCTTGGCTGCGAGCATGTGGGAGCGGGATCTCTTCCAGAGTCCGCAGTGAACGAGGTCCACCACGAAGCTGCTAGACTCAAACCAGAGCCTTAGAGCTAGGTGGGGTATTTCCTCTAAAAGGAAACAGGAATCCGTTCCCACTGCTGGCAAGAAACCAAAGAAGGCTGGTAAGAGGTTCCAGCCTTATAAAAAACTTCAACATCAGCAGCAGTTTGTGCAGGCAGTCCCAGTTACCCAACAGGGACAACCTTCCACATCTAAACAGAACCAACCTTCCTCCTGTGCCCCAGCAATCTCAACCATCTACTTCCTACGCTATCTCGCCGGCCTTTAACCCTGCTTATGAGGCTCAAGGCTACTCTCAACCGAGGGGTAGGGGTTAGGGCGAGAGGTTACTTTCGTCAGCGTGGCGCAGGAAGGGGCAGAGGAGTAGGCAGTTCAGAGGAGGGCGTGGTGGCCAACCCGCCCATCAGCAATGAGGCTCCCCAGGTGGAGGGAGGCTGTTCCTCTTCCCCGCCACAGGTGGGGGTTCAGCAATTGGGCCTCAGAGCATAGTGTCCAAAGGATTAGGCTGGAGTTGGATCAAAGATCCCCCTCCAATCAAATCATTTCATCAGGTACCGTCAAAAGGAATTGATAGATACGCGGAAGAACTCCTTCAGAAAGGAGCTATTGCGAGAGTCAAACATCTAAAATTTCAAGGGCGCTTATTCAGCGTGCCAAAGAAAGGCTCAACAAAAAGAAGGGTAACTCCTTAGAACTTACGTCAAAGCTAAACTCTTTCATTCGCTGCGACAAGTTCAAGATGCTTACCCTCTCGCAAGTAAGGACCCTACTTCCGCGTGGAGCCGTCACATGCTCCATCGATCTTACAGACGCATACTCTATATCCCTATAGCCAGGCACTTCCGCCCATTCCTAGGATTCAGGCTAGGAAATCAGACATTCTCATTCAAAGTGATGCCCTTCGGTCTGAATGTAGCCCCCCAGGGTATTCACAAAGATAGCAGAAGTGGTTGTACAACAATTGAGAGACTCAGGGAATCATGGTAGCGGCATACCTCGACGATTGGGTTGATCCGATGCACCAACAGTCGAGGAATGTCTCGAAGCTACCAAAAAGGTAGTTCACTTTCTGGAACATCTGGGGTTCCAGATAAACAAAACGAAATCCAGACTTACTCCGGAATCTCATTTTCAGTGGCTAGGAATCCAATGGGATTTGTCTTCCCACAATCTATCAATTCCCAGTGGCCAAACGGAAGGAAATAGCAAAATCTGTCAGGCAAATTCCTCAAATGCAAACAGACATCAGAAGAAACCAGGAGAGAATCCTAGGGTCTCTTCAGTTTGCTTCGGTAACAGATATCCTTCTGAAAGCAAGGCTGAAAGATATAAATCGAATTTGGCGGTCAAGAGCAACTCCAAATATCGAGACAAGTTGTCAGTAATTCCACAGATCCTCCGCAACCAACTACGGCCTTGGTCAAAAGTAAAGAACTTAGCCAAGAAGGTACCCCTTCAATATCCCCTCCCAGTGTTAACCATTCACACGGATGCTTCCCTGTCCGGGTGGGGGGATACTCTCAGTTGCAAACAGGTTCAGGGGACTTGGTCAGTTCAATTTCGCCAGCTCCACATAAACGTGTTGGAAGCAATGGCAGTATTTCTTACTCTGAAGAGACTGCTTCCCCCGAAGAAGTCTCATCTAAGGCTAGTTTTGGACAGTGCAGTGGTAGTTCATTGCATCAACAGAGGAGGGTCCAAATCCAAGCATGTGAACCATGTCATGATAGCCATCTTTGCATTAGCAAACAAACACAAATGGCATCTGTCTGCCACTCACCTGGCAGGAGTAAGAAATGTGATAGCAGACGCCCTGTCCCGGTCAGTTCCTCTGGAATCAGAGTGGTCTCTGGACGTCGGGTCATTCCAGTGGGTAAGCCGGAGAGTCCCAGGTCCCCAAGTGGATCTCTTCGCCCTCACAAGCGAACCACAAGCTCCCTTTGCTATGTGGCCCCCAACCTGGACCCTCTGGCTTATCCACGGACGCCCTGTCGTTAGATTGGAATCAGTGGAGGAGGTTTATTTATCTCCTCCAGTGAATCTTCTCTTGAAAGTCCTAGACAAACTAAGGTCTTTCAAAGGGATAGTAGCTCTGATTGCACCGGATTGGCAAGAGCAACTGGTATCCTCTTCTTTTGGAATTGGGTCTCCGACCTCAAACGGATCCCCAATCCCAAACTGTCACAATCAGTACAAATGAGGACTGTGTTCGCTTCCTCAAGAACTCTCCAGACCCTAAACTTTATGGGACTTCATGAAGTTTGCGGCTAATAAAGATGCTGACATTGATCCACAGAACATTCTCTTCCTAGAATCAGATAAGAGAGAGTCAACCATTAGACAATATGACTCAGCTGTTAAAAAAATTAGCATCTTTCTTGAGAGAATCGAACACCACAACCATGACAGTTAATTAATTTGGCTATATCCTTTTTCAGATCCTTGTTTGAAAAAGGTTTAGCAGCTAGCACGATACCACTCACAAATCGGCTTTGAAGAAAATCTTTCAAGTAGGTTTTCAGATAGATTTGACTGAATCTTATTTCACATCTATCCCTAAAGCCTGTGCTAGACTTAGACCTTCTCAGAGGCCTACTACAGTTTCATGGTTCTTAAATGATGTCCTCAAACTAGCTTCAGATACTGACAACTCATCTTGTACGTTCATTATGCTCCTGAGGAAGACATTATTCTTATTAAGCCTAGCCTCAGGAGCTAGAATTTCAGAACTGTCGGCTCTATCCAGGGATCGCGGGTCATGTGGAATTCCTCCCATCAGGAGAAGTTCTACTTGCTCCGGATCGTAGCTTTTAGCCAAAAATGAAGATCCTCTTGCAAGGTGGGCTCCTTGGAAGGTTATCCCACTTCCACAGGATCCTTCTCTCTGCCAGTATCAACTCTTAGAGCCTTTCTTTCTCGTACTTCTTCTAGATCCTCAGGTGCTCTCTTTATGAGAGAAAAAGGTGGCGTACTTATCAGTTAAAGGCATTAGACAGCAAATCCTTTACTTCATTAAACAAGCCAACCCTGAGTCATTCCCAAAAGCACATGATATCAGGGGAGTAGCCACCTCAATTAATTATTTCCAACATATGAACTTTGAGGATCTTAGGAAGTATACTGGATGGAAATCCCCGACAGTCTTTAAACGGCATTATTTAAAGTCCTTGGAATCTTTAAAGTTTTGCAGCAGTAGCAGCGGGAAACAATAGTTTCCCCTGATACTGTTTAGTAGTTGTAGTATTGATCCAGGTCTCCTTTACTACCACTTCAACCAACATGCCTCAACCTATCGTCAGGCTACTCAACATCATAGACCTTAGCCGTTGTATCTTATAGTGGATTGTCCCTTATTTTTGCTAGGACAACCACTTTTGTACTGATATGTACTCAGTGTACCTACCCATTATTTTTATGCTAGGGGTAGGACACATATGTTTGTATATTCACCATTTTGTGTTTGTGATGAACTTTAGTCACAATGTGTTTGTATATATTTGGAAATAATTGTATTAATGATGGATTTCAGTGTACCTACCCTTATTTTTATATGCTAGGGTAGACACATGTAGTATATATTTTGTAATTATGTATTCTAATTAAGTAAATCCCAAATTTGCCTTATTTTACATGCATCTCTGTAATTTTATTTATTTACCATTAAGTACTTTGAGTTTACTAACATTCTATTATTTTACTGTTATAATAAGTTAGTTTAAGTGCTTAATTTGTATGCTGTATTTGATTTACTTATATTAATACCATCATTTTTAAACTGTTTTTCATTGTTTCCTTTTCCATCTTGTCTGTTTCTCTGGTACTCTTTCATAGGCCGACACGAGCTGAGCCCAGAAAAGGGATTTTGACGAAGAAAAATCTATTTCTGGGTGATTGGCTCGTGCCGCCCTATGAAAACCCCCCCTTTTTATTGTTTGTTTTTTCCCCCCCTTGCAGGACAAGATGTATTTACTGTTTTAATTAAGGATGACGCTAGGGGCGCTGCTGTCCGTGGCGTCCTCTAGTAGTAGTAGTAGAGGCTGCATCGCCCGTTGGTATCAGCTCTCTCTTGGGGGGATTCTGATAGGGAAGTTCTAATTGGTGTTTGTCTCGTGGTAGTGTTCCACACTCGCCCCTATTATCATACCGACACTTCTTTTTTAAGAGTGAGCGAGTCAGTTTTACTGACATTTTCTTAATTTTGTTTTTTGTTTTTCTCTGGTAATTTTAGGCTAATTTTACCTAGAAAGAATGATATTAAGGATACTTTCATAGGGCGACACGAGCCAATCACCAGAAAATAGATTTTTCCTTCGTCAAAATCCCTTATTTGAAGTAATTTCACACATTTTCAAGTATTATTAATTGTTTATGTGACCTGTTAAAGAAAAATGGTTCTGAGTGGCATGTAATAATGATGCAGTAATAAGTAAAATTTGTTGTTTTTCTTCACATTCGTATGTGTGATCTTCATGCATTTGTCAAATAGTATAATAGTGATTGCATATCAAATAGTGTACTAGTGATGGCGCATGTGATCTATTAAAGAAAAATGGTGTTTTATTACGAGTTTCCTAACATGTAAAAATCATCAAATTATTAGTTATAATATTGTCTGTTCGTCACTTTGTATAATTTCACCTAATATATAAATGTTTTAAATTTCCATTACATCGTTGTTTTTAGCTCAAATGTATTAGAGAAATGAGATAATGATAGATTAATAGCATAATTCTGGCACAAAATTGCACCATATTTGGCATAAATTCTTGCTTGGACCGACTAGCATAATTTAGCAAAACGGTTGGTAACACTGGTGACGACACTCGGCATTGTTTAAAGTCCGCAACTAATGTTTACAAAAATTCAAACGTGTTGTGTCTTCTACACCTTGCGCGCATTTCGTTTGCTTTTTCGGTGGTATCAACTCTATACGCAGTTACCTTTTGATTCATCATGGGTCCCAACATTACTACTGGCTATCTATTAAAACCTTTTGCTATTGTTAATCTCTGAAATAATGGAAAAGTGTTTCCATGGCATCTCGCGTTTTCCTTCTTCAAAATGTTTCCATCATTTCTAACTCCAAAATAAACCTGAAGTTTTGTCTGCATGAAACTGATGAGCGAAAAAAAGATTTAATCAAGCACCCTTGCTTGATTTTTTTCAAGCGTAGACATATTCTAAAATCATGCTCACACTTGTGGCGCGCGTTTCAGTAGCAAATGCAATACGTATTTAAGTGTTAGGTTTGGAGTGAAGGCAATGTAACGTACGTAGGTTACATGTGCGGTTCGGTAGCGAATGCAATCTTTAAGCTTTGTTAGCTTGCCGTAAAGAAGAAGTTAGTCATAGCTTATATCAGAGAAGCCACTATGCCATATTAAGTGCGTAATAATTAAGAAATTAAGAAGAATCTTTTATGTTGTACTGTAATACGTCAATGTTTACGTGTAAGATTTGGTAGTGAAACCAGTTACATATGTAACATGTTCGGTTCGGTAGCAACGCAATCTAAGCTTTTTAAGCGTGCCGGTAAAGAAGAGTTAGCCTTAGGTTAACTCAGAATCCGCTACGGTATACATTAGTTATAGAAATTAAGTAGATTCCTTTATGTTTACTGTAAAAATACGTCATTGTTTACGTGTGAGATTTGGCAGTGAAACCACTGTCACATACGTAACGTGTGCCGTTCGGTAGCGAACGCAATCTTAATCTTTGTTAAGCTTGCTGGTAAAGAGGTTAGCCTTAGCTTAATCAGAGAAGCCGCTATGGTATAGAGTAATTATAGAAATTAAGACCATTCTTTTATGTCTACTGTAAAAAGACGTCAATGTTTACGTATGATGTCTGGTTGACACAGTTTACATATGCAACGCGTGCGCGGTAACGAACGCAATCTGTATGCTTCGTTTATAAGCTTGATATTAAACTCAAGAGATGCTGGTACGTAATGGTATAGTAATTAAAGACATTAAGAAGATTTTTACTTATACGTACGTATATATGTACCGTGCCAGTACCAATAATAATTGTCAAATAAGTCTAATTAACGCCTTGAAACCTCGCCCTGATATTGGACAATTTGCTGTAAAAGACGCACCTTTTTTATAAGGACATTTATGAAACAAAGTCGTTAGTATCATAACATTACATTTACTGAAAGATAATTTTCAAGCGAATTTGTATACAGTATTGCAGTCGACTCCGTTAAAGATTTACCATAAATTAATATCGAATGTAAACGTTTCCAGGCTTATAGCGAGATATGGTTTGTTTACTACCATAGTCCCGATATAAACCACCAGGGCTGCGCTATGTTTTGTTTCCTTAAATGCCGACTTACTGTAGGCAAATTTTTCAAGTTTTTGATAAATATAAATTGGGTTTAATTTTAATAGTTTATTAATTTACTGTAATAATTAGACTTGCTTTTCAATGTTTTTATTATGTTAGCAACACGTTTTATGCCTACCCACTACACTACGTTCTACTTACTATTTACCTAGGTAGCCTATGACGCTTGGTCAACAATCTGTTGGACGCAGGCTAGTTTTCTTTTATACTGTATATTATACATTTAAAATTATAAATACACGTTTAACATGATATTTATTTAACTTTTAACTTATTTAGTTGTAATTTACATGTAATGTATTGTATAAAAAGGCAAGGTTAGGGTAATAACTGATGGTCAAGAACGGATTAATCCATTTTCAGTTATTTCTTATGGGAAAACTTGATTCAGTTCTCGAAATAATTGAATTTCGACGCTCCTTCTGGAACGAATTATCGTCGAGAACCGAGGCTCTGAATATGGGGTATATATATATATATATATAGATATATTATCTATATATATATATATATATTATATATATATAATATATTATATATATATACTTGGGCCCCCCATATTCGCGTTCTCCGGATTTGCGGACTCACACATTCGCGGATTTCTCTCGGGAACATTTCCTTGCATTATTCGCGGAAAATTTGCATATTCGCGGTATTTTTCTATGAGAAATATCCACAAATTCCAGGTTTTTTTTGATCAATTTCATCATAAAATGCACTTTTTGTGATAAAACTATTAAAAAAACAAGTATGAAAATTTTTAGTGGTTTTCCTTGAGTTTTAACTAACAAAATAGGCTGTTTTTAGCATTTTTATAGGGGTTCAAACATTCGCAGGGGGGTCTGGTATGCATCCCCCGCGAATATAGGGGGACCACTGTATATATATATAGTATATTATATATACATGTGTATATATATATTATATATATTATATATATATATATATATATATATATATATACGTATATATATATATATATATATATATATATATATATATATATATATATATATATATATATATATATATATATATATATATATATATATATATATATATATATATATATATATATATATATATATATATATATATATATATATATATATATATATATATATATATATATATATATATATATATATATATTATATATATATATATACACACAGTGGTACCTCGAGATACGAAAGGCTCAACTTACGAAAGACTCGAGATACTAAAGCCAATGCGAAAAATTTAAAGGCTCTACATGCGAAAAGTTTTCAAGATACAAAAGGTTTCTGAAAGTCCGAGATTCGCCAGGATAACAATTTTGAAACTTGCACCGCCATATTAGTACTAGTAGACTTGCCACCATCCTCCTGCTCTCCCATTGGTTCCTGATGCTAGTCACCACCATGAAATCCTTATCTCCTATTGGACAGCATCCCTCCCATCATGCATCTTATACATATACGTGGTGGCGTACCTATCTCGGCCTCTTTGTACCAACATCTTTATCGTACGCACACGGCATTCGTTCCGTCCAACAATTTTGTTTAGTAACGTAAATTCGTTAGTGATTTTGTTGCAGTACTATTATCGTGTTGTGTGAAAACTTTATTGTGCTACTTATACGTAAATTCCGTCATGGGTCCCGAGAAAGTTGAAATTCACGGAAAGAAGCGCATGCTCTCTTTGGAGACAAAGATGGAGATCATCAAGAAGTACGAAGCTGGTATGCGATTGAGGAATATGGCCATAATCCGTCGACAATAGGCACCATCCTTAAACAGAAGGATACCATCAAAGCAGCTACACCGTCAAAGGGCATCACTATTTTGTCCAGCAAGAGGACCCACGTGCACGACGAGATGGAACGGCTGCTCCTCGTCTGGATATAAGACAAAGAAATCGCTGGCGATGCGGTAACGGAGACAGCAATCGCCCACAAGGCCAGCGCTATTTTCGGCGATTTGATTGCGCAGGCGGAAGACGACGGAGGGAAAGGGACTTCAACGCAAACCTCAGAGTTCAAGGCTTCGCGTGGTTGGTTCGAGAAATTCCGTAAACGGACTGGCATCCATTCGGTGGTGCGTCACGGTGAGGCTGCCAGCTCGGACAGGAAAGTGGCCGAAGCATTTAAGAAAACTTTCGACGAGATGATGACCAAGGAAGGATACAGTTCTCAGCAAGTCTTCAATTGTGATGAGACTGGACGTTTTTGGAAAAAAATGCCTCGTTGGACGTACATCACAGAGGAAGAGAAGAAGCTACCCGGGCATAAGCCTATGAAAGACAGGCTTACACTCGCACTTTGTTCAAACGCCAGTGGGGATTGCAAGGTCAAGCCCCTACTGGTGTATCATTCCGAGGCTCCTCTAGCCTTCAAGGCCCACAAAGTGCTGAAGGAGAAGCTTCCAGTGATGTGGAGGGCTAATGCAAAAGCCTGGGTAAAGAGGCTTTTGTTCACCGAGTGGGTAAATCTGTGTTTCGGCCCGACAGTGAAGAAATATTTGGAAGAGAAGCGCCTCCCTCTGAAATGTCTGCTGGTGTTGGACAATGCCCCTCCCCACCCTCCTGGCCTCGAGGAAGACATCCTAGCGGAGTATTCCTTCGTCAAGATTCTTTTTCTTCCGCCCAACACCACCCCTCTCCTCCAGCCCGTGGACCAGCAAGTGATAGCAAACTTTAAGAAGCTGTACACGAAACATCTTTTCAAGAGATGTTTCGACATCACCGATACCACAAACCTCACCTTGTGTCAATTTTGGAAGGAGCATTTCGACAACGTCATTTGCATCCGACTCATCGACCAAGCTTGGCAGGAGGTTTTGAGGTGAACCTTGAATTTCTCGTGGAGGAAACTGCCTTGATGCCGTATCCGCCCGAGACTTCGAGGGATTCGACGTGGGCGAAGCTGGTGCTGCAGAGTCCGAAACAGTTGGCGATCCCGAAACTGTTTTGGAACCAGATCTTGACGAGATCGTTGCACTCGGCAAGTCCATGGGGCTGGTCGTCGACGAGGACGACATAAACGACCTTCTCGAGGACCACCAAGAGGAGCTTACGACAGATGACCTGAAGGAGTTGGAGGCCATGCAACATAACATTGTTCAAGAAGAGTTCTCTAGCAGCGGTGAGGAAGAGGAGGAGCAGCCTATGACCACGGCAGAAATTAAGGATGTTCTAACTGCTTTTCATAAAGTGCAATCGTTTATCAAAAAATGACACCCCGAAAAGGTTTACACAGGTTGTATGCTTGCGCAGTTTGATGACGTTTGCCCGAGTCGTTTCAGGAACATTGTGAAAAGTAGGCAGAAGCAATCTTCCTTGGATTGTTATTTTTTAAAGAGGCCTTCAGCATTAGCAGGAGTAAGCAAGAAGGAAGAACCAAGTGATAAAAAACAGAAGGTTGAAAGCAAAAAAGAAGAACCAAGTGATGAAAAAAAAAAAGGCCTAAGTAAAAGTAAAAAAAAAAATTAAAAAAAAAAGAAAATTAAAAATCAAAAGAAATTTTTTTTTTAATTTTTAGTTTTTTTTAAAGTTAAGTGTTACAGTTTTGTTAATGTTTCGTAAATTTTAGTTTTATAGTTTTCCTTAAATTTTTTATGTGTTTTCGTAAAGTTAAGTGTACGTACGTATATACGTTATCTGCCTTTTATCCTCCTCCTCCTCTGCCGCCAATTTCGAAGAGAGCCTCGCTCGGAAGGTAAGCTTCCACATTTTACGTTACAGTAATAATATTTCTTGTACACTAATATACACTTTATTTACAGGTTTTGCATTTTTATTATTAATTTAGGTATTGAATAGTCCAAATTGTTGTAGTATTTCATTGTTTATAGGTCAATTTAGCTTTATTATGAAATTTACTGGGGTGTTTTTGGAGGGCTTGTAACGGATTAGCCATTTTACATGTAAAATGTGGTCCAAGATACGAAAACCTCATGATACGAAAGGCACCTCGGAACGGATTAATTTCGTATCTCGAGGTACTATTGTATATACATATATATATATATATATATATATATATATATATATATATATAATATATATATATTATAATAAGACTACTTCTCTGTTGTATCAACGCCATCTAGCCATCGCTATAAGAATCAACCAGCGCCATCTAGTCATTGCTGAAGATCACCCAGTGCCATCTAACTACTGCTAAACAAGCAAATATTGTAAATATTGTATATGTAAAATCCATGATAGGTAATTTAAGTTAACTTGTACTCTGAATTTTCTGACTAGAGCAGTCTGGTTTACCCAACCAAAGTATAATGTTTATTAATTTTATATTTAGTGTTAAGAGCTGTTTTATAAATATCAAAATACTATTCATTCCTGAGTGTCTTTTTCCATTGGTGTTGCATCATTTATCTGCACTAAGCTGGTGAATAATAAGAAATTTAGAACAGAAGTGACAGTAAGAGAAGGGCCATTGAGGGTACAATTCACATTCCTCGGAAGTGTTTAAATCTGGAAATGGGAATATGAGGAACGTGACAGTGGGGTCCTGACCGGGATCTGTGCTAATTGTGATCCATTGTGACTGGAAGTGATATTGTATTGTCTAAGTGCCCAATTATTATTAAGTTTATTGTAATTTGTTTTGTGCTGTGAAGAACATTAAAACATCATTAGACCCCCCTTAAACTGACACTATTGTATTGTCCTGTATTACCGGCTACTGTAGCTGGATGATTGTGGCATCAGTGGAGGAAGGACCATGTACAGCAATTGGGTAAGCCAGGCTCATTAACTCGTCATAATCAGGTATTTAAGCTGTGCTAAATATCTCAAGTGTACACTAGGATACTAGAGAGATATGAACCCATTTAAGTATTATCTTTTATGTTCTGGGTCACTTCCATAGGCTTTTGAAAGCCATACAGGCAAACCAGCCTTCATTTCTCGTGATATTTAGGGAACTTCTTCACTAGGGAGTAGCTTACTCTTATCAAATTTCCTAGTAGGTATAACACATCTAATTTCATTAGTTACTTAATCATACTGTTGAATGTTTGCATTGTTGATTGTGTATATTAATATTAATTGCCAATATGTCATTTAACGCTGAAGACTTTGCAGCAGACCCTAAAGAACATTTAGGATCATTAAAGTATGCTAAAAAGGGAGAGCTACTGGTACTTGTGGCATATCATGATGTTACTGTTCCTGCAGGTGCAGTTAAGAAGGAGATTCTTGGACTTATATTGGCGAAGTTAGTTGATAAGGATTATATATCTGATGAAGAAGCCAAAAAGGTAAGGCCTTTAGCATTAGAGAAAGCTCCTCAACCCACTGTTGAAACATTAAAGTTAATGATTGAGTTAGAGAAAGCAAAAGTCTGAAGCTGAAATAGCTAAAGAAAGAGCTTCACTAGAGTTCCTGAAAGAAAGAGAGAGAACAAAAGTTGAAGTCGAAAAGATTCGCCTAGAAAGCTCAAGACATGCAGAACAGATTCGTCTTGAGAATTTTAGAAATTGATATTAAGAAGAAATTGGAACTAGAACGACAATTGGTAGAAATAAGGTTAAGTGAAATAAAGTAGAGAAAGATTTTTCAGAGCCATTTGACTTGGTTAAAGTGAGGAAATTGATTCCAATCTTTAATGAACAAGACCCAGAGAACTTCTTTTCCATTTTTGAAAATACCGCAACTTCATTGAAATGGCCTAAGACTGAATGGCCTAAGACTAATTAGGACTTCCTTTAAAGGTAAGGCAGCTTCTATTTGTGCTCAAATGATTATGGAAAGAAATTATGAAACCTTAAAGAAAGCAGTGTTAGATGCATACAGTATTACTCCAGAGGGTTAGTATAGGCAAAACTTCAGAAATTCAAGTAAGGGAGTTGGGCAAACTTTCTTGGAATTTTTTACTTTAAAAGTTGAAACAGTTTCAGAAATGAATTGATAAAGAAAACATAACTTCCTTTGAAAATCTTAAAGAACTAATTGTTTTAGAAGAGTTTCTTCGGAAAATTCCATCTAACATCGACGTACATTAAAGAACGACAAGAAAAGGATCCTAAGAAAGCAGCAATATTGGCAGATGAGTATTTCCTTATTCACAAGACAAAAAGGGTAAATACAACCTCAGGTCAGTTTAATAAAGATAATGTAGAGATTTACTGTATATTTTGATCCACGACTGTGATAAACCTCAAAGCAGCGTGGTTCAATCTCGGCAGAAAGCAAAAGCTTTAGAGAAGTCTCCTCTCAGACACACTTCTCCAAATCCAGGACCACAGGCCTCTAGCACAATTTTGCATGGAGGTAAGAAAGTTACACATTGTGCAAAAAGTGAGAAAGATTTTGATATCTTGAAATGCAAAGGAATGATTGTGGACGAAACATTTACTATGTTGTGTGATACTGCATCATCACAAACTTTCATCAGCCCAAAACTTCAACGATTAGCAAAGGCAACAGGCAGGTATGTAGCAGTCTCAGATTTGACACATGAAACGTTATTTCCATTGGTAACTATTCAAATGAAATGTCCTTATTATGATGGATCAGTAGAAGTGGCATTAACTGAAAAGGAATTTCCATGCAGGGATATATATATGTTGATTGGCAATGACTTGGCCCATGGAAAAGTTTTTAGCAATTTACTAATCACCTCTCCTGAGGTTAATAAAGAACAATGTCAGGTTGTAACCAGGTCTACAAGCAAAACTACTACTTCTAATAATCCCGACCTTAACTTTTCAAATTCTGTTTCTAAACAGGTTGAAAATGCCATTAAACTACTGGATGTCAATTCTAATGAATATGCAGATAACCAACTTGATGAATCATTACAGTCATTATTTGGGAAGGTTATCGACCAGCCAGAGAAGGATCAGAAGTCTCCTTACTTTTATAAAGAAAGAAGGATTCTTCTAAGACATTTTCGTTCTCCCAAACAGCATTATGAAGATGATTGGGGGGACAAACATCAACTAATGGTTCCAAAGTCGCACTGTGAAATCCTTCTAGAGATCGCACACTCAGCGGATAGTCACTTGGGAATCACCAAAACTTATCAACGATTGGCAGAAGATTTTTATTGGTTAGGTATGAAAAAAGATGTAAGAAACTTTGTGAATGCTTGCTCAACGTGTCAACTGGTAGGTAAACCAAATCAGTCTGTTCCTCCTGCACCACTGATACCA
Organism: Macrobrachium nipponense; assembly: GCF_015104395.2. Lineage (NCBI taxonomy): Eukaryota > Metazoa > Arthropoda > Malacostraca > Decapoda > Palaemonidae > Macrobrachium > Macrobrachium nipponense. The sequence continues at coordinate 65,626,069 of NC_087205.1, read as the reverse complement.
GTTACTGTACCAAAAGTTCCTTTTGATAAAGTATTAATAGACTAGTAAAGGTAATGAGTATATATTGTCTATACTATGTCCCACTACTAGGTTCCCTATTGCAATTCCAATACGTAATATCACAGAAAAAATGATATTGTTATGATACAATAAAGTTTTATACATACTTACCTGGCAGATATATACTTAGCTATTAGACTCCGTCGCCCGACAGAATTTCGAATTTCGCGCACACGCTACAGGTAGGTCAGGTGATCTACCGCTCTGCCGCTGGGTGGCAGGAATAGGAACCACTCCTGTTTTCTATCAGATTTTCTCTCTACCATCTGTCTCCTGAGGGGAGGATGGGTGGGCAATTAATTGTATATATCTGCCAGGTAAGTATGTATAAAACTTTATTGTATCATAGCAATATCATTTTTATACATTTAACTTACCTGTCAGATATATACTTAGCTGATTCACACCACTGGAGGAGGGTAAAAGACAGCTAATAACTGATTTAAACAGAAATCACAACATACATTGTAGGTAATAAATAATTAAAACCTTGGTTCCTACCTGATTAGACTGAAGACTTCATGGTTACTGTCCAGGAGTCTATTTAGTCTCAAGAGCCTCAGCGAGATATTGATCTATGGCTAAGAGTTCTTGTAGGTCTGCCAAAGGGGTCTTATCCGCTTACTTGGCAGATCCTGGAAGGACTATGTCAAAGGGTGCTGATCCACTTACTTGACAAGAACCTTATTCAAGGAGCACAATACCGATCCCGATCACCTTAACCTAACACCCGTGTTAGTTCTAAGATTGCAAGGAGTTATCCCCGAACCCCTTGCAAACAACCAATAACTCAAATCACAAACATACAAATCACGTAAAAGTACAAAAGATATAAAAAAAAAAAAAAATTGTACAACCCAGCTTGTAAGACACATTTGCAGTTCCTTACTGACAAAAGCAACGGCCGCCTGTGCGACGTCAAGCACCCTTGCCAGTAGAAAACCAAGAACCCGTCTCAAAAGGGAGGTTTACGTACAAACATAAAAACAAAATTTTTGTACAACCCAGCTTGTAAGATACATTCGCAGTTCCTTACTGACAAAAGCAACGGCCGCCTGTGCGACGTCAAGCACCCTTGCCAGTAGAAAACCAAGAACCCATCTCAAAAGGGAGGTTTACGTACAAATTTAAAAACAAAATATATAAATTTTAAGGATCGGTATGTGTTCCAAGCCCCAGCACTGTATCCGCTGATACGAAAGGACCTAGAGAGAAGCACTTCTCGTAGGTAACTTTGACATCTTTAAGATCGTGGGATGCGAAGACTGAATTGCATCTCCAGTAAGTCGCATTTAAAATGTCTTTCATAGACATGTTTTTATGAAAAGCTAAAGATGTGGCCACAGCTCTTACCTCATGAGCCTTCACTCGAAGAGTTTTTAAAGAATCATCTGTGCATTTGTCATGAGCCTCAGTAATTACGCTCCTAACAAAAAATGCTAAGGCATTTTTGGACAAGGGCCTCTTTGGATCCCGCACCGCGAACCACAGACTTTGTTTACATCCTCCTAGTTCTTTCTTCTTCTTGAGATAGAACTTAAGAGCTCTAACAGGGCATAAAGTTCTTTCCATTTCCTCTCCCACCAAGTTCGAAAGACTCTTCACTTCAAAACTCCTAGGCCAGGGTTTTGAAGGATTCTCGTTCTTGGCCAGAAATAGTCTGGAAAGAACAAATCGCTGCGTTCTTCTTAAATCCCACCCGAGAATCAAGGGCGTGGATTTCACTCGTTCTTTTAGCTGTTGCTAAGGAAAGAAGAAAAATAAATTTTCTCGTCAAATCCCTAAACGAGGCAAGGTGAGGAGGCTCAAACTTTTCTGATGAAAGGAATTTAAGTACCACATCCAGATTCCAGCTTGGAGTAACAGAAGATATAGATTTAGAGGTCTCGAACGATCTTATTAGGTCGTGAAGGTCTTTGTCTTCTGCTAAATTTAAGCCCCTGTTCCTAAAAACTGCAGAGCATACTTTGGTATCCTTTAATAGTGGAAACCGATAACTGGGATTCCTCTCTAAGGAATATCAGAAAATCGGCCACATTGGTCACAGAGGTATCGGAGGAGGACAGTTAATTCTTCCTACACCACCTCCTGAACACATCCCACTTCGACTGATAGACCCGAATAGTTGACGGTCTTCGGGCTCTAGCGATTGCTTTCGAAGCTTTGCTTGAAAAGCCTCTCGCTCTGACAAGTCTTTCGATAGTCGAAAGGCAGTCAGAGCGAGAGCGGGGAGGTTTTGATGGTACCTCTCGAAGTGGGGTTGTTTGAGAAGATCTATCCTGTTTGGAAGTGATCTGGGGAAGTCCACTGTCCATTCCTATACCTCTGTGAACCAATCTTGAGAGGGCCAAACCGGGGCGATGAGGGTTAGTCTTGTCCCTTTTGATGCTACAAACTTTTTCATTACTACTCCTAGCAGCTTGAATGGGGGAAAGGCGTAGGCATCTAGGCCTGACCAATTCAGCAGCATGGCATCCACCGCTATCGCTCTCGGGTCTTCCACTGAGGAGCAGAAGTTCTCTATCCTCCTGGATAGGAATGTTGCGAATAGATCTATCTGTGGCCTGCCCCACAAGGACCACAGGCTCTGACACACTTGATCGTGGAGAGTCCACTCTGTGGGGAGAACTTGGTTTGTCCTGCTAAGTCTGTCCGCCCTCACATTTTTCTCTCCTTTTACGAATCTCGTTAGGAGGGTAATGTTTCTCTCTTTTGCCCACGATAACAGATCCCTCGTTATCTCATAAAGGGAAAATGAGTGAGTCCCCCCCCCCTGCTTCCTGATATAGGCCAACGCTGTGGTATTGTCTGCATTGACTTGATCACCTGATCTTTGACCTCCGGTTCGAAGAACTTCAGTGCCAGGAATACTGCGTATAGTTCCTTGGCGTTTATATGCCAGGCTTCCTGTTCCTTCTTCCATCGGCCTGACACTTCTCTTACTCCTAGACTCGCTCCCCATCCCATCTCTGATGCGTCTGAGAATAAGATTTGGTCTGGGTTCCGAACCTCTAAAACATGCCCTCGTTCTTTTCCAGAGGGTCCAGCCACCACTTTAGGTGATTCTTCACTTCTAAGGGAATCGCGAAAGTGTCTGAAAGTTGCCCCTCTTTCCAATTCCACGTTCTTCTTAAGAAGAATTGAAGCGGGCGTAGGTGAAGTCTTCCTAGGGAAACGAACTGTTCTAGGGAGGAAAGAGTCCCCAGAAGGCTTAAGCATTCCCTCGTTGAACTTCGTTCTTTCCTTAGGAAGTTCGCGACTTTCTGAATTCCTCGAACCAATCTTTCCTGGGAAGGAAAAACCCGAAAACCCCGAGAATTGATCCGAATCCCCAAATAAACTAAGTTCTGACTGGGGATCATCTGAGATTTCTCGAGGTTCACGAGCAATCCTAGAGATTTCGTCAAATTCAATGTTGCTTGCAGATCATCCAAACATTGTTTCTCCGACTTGGCTCGGATCAGCCAATCGTCGAGATACAGAGAGATGTTTACACCTTCCAGATGCAGCCATCTGGCTACATTCCTCATCAGGTACGTAAATACCTGGGGAGCCGTTGAGATGTCGAAGCACAAGGCCCTGAACTGGTAGATCTTTCCTTGTGTCATAAATCTGAGGTACTTCCTCGACGATGGGTGAATTGGAAAATGAAAGTAAGCATCCTGAAGGTCCAGAGACCATCCAGTCTCCCGGACGCAGGGCTGAAAGCACCGAGGCAGACGTCTCCATGGAGAATTTCTTCTTCTCCACGTATTGGTTCAGGATGCTCACATCTAGGACAGGTCTCCATCCCCCCGACGCTTTCGGTACTAAGAAAAGGCGGTTGTAAAACCCCGGGGAGCATGGATCCTGTACCTCTTCTATTGCTTCCTTGTTCCTCATCGTTGTAACCATCTGAAGAAGTGTCTCCCTCAGAACAGGGTCCTTGTACTTTGCCGACAATTCCTTCGGAGATGTTGACAAAGGTGGTCTGTCTAGAAAAGGTATGATGTATCCCTTCTCCAGAACAGACAAAGTCCAAGGGTCGGCTTCCCTTGAGGCCCAGGCTCCTACAAACTTCAGGAGTCTGGCACCTACAGATGTTTGGAGGACATCGTTGCTACTTCGACTTCTTAAAAGGTCGGAAGGAGGACCTTCCTCGCTTATCGGAAGCCTTTCTTTTCATTGGTGGTCGAGAGGAGGCGCCTCCACGAAACGGCACAATAGGAGTACGAGCTGTCTTCTTTGCAACAGGTACTGCTGGTCTCGTCTTTTTGGTAGATTGTACCAAAAGATCCTGCGTTGCCTTCTCAGATAGTGACCGTGAGATGTCCTTCACCAACTGAGAAGGAAACAGATGATCCGACAGAGGAGAGTACAGGAGCGCTGACCTCTGGGAAGGAGAAACCGCTTTTGTCAGAGAAGATCCAAACAGAGATCTCTTCTTTACTATTCCCGACCCAAAGAGGGATGTAAGCTCTCCCGAACCATCTTGTACTGCCTTATCCATGCAGGATAAGATACTATGCAACACTTCCGGATCCAGAAAGTCTGGATCTTTGGTCTTTTTAGCCAGCACCCCAAGGGACCAATCCAGGGAATTGAAAACTTCCAAGACATGGAAAAGACCCCTTAAGGTGCTGATCTAACTCGGACATGCTCCAATATGCTTTAGCAGAGTTAAGAGAATGTCTTCTAGAAGCCTCTACCAGGCTTGAAAAATCAGCTTCTGCAGAT
>NC_087205.1:65588782-65620793 GCF_015104395.2 Macrobrachium nipponense | reverse complement strand
AATAATTTGTTGTTTGTTTTGTTAAGTTTGATGTTGTTTGCTTGGGAGTTGTTGTGCTTTTGAGTTCCTGAGGGTTGTATGTGATTGTTATAGTTGAGGGGGGTTGTTGTTGTTGTTTGGGGAGCTGTTGTAGTTCTTGGTGTGGATAGTTTTGGTTAGTTTGTTGAGGGTTGTTGTTGGGGAGCTGTTGTGATCCCTTGGTGTTGTTAGTGGGTGTGAGTGTTGGCTTGTTGTGTTGGTTTTTTGTGTGGATAGTGATTGTTTGTGCAGTGGTCTTGGGTTTTGATTGTGTTCCCTTTTTGTTGTTGTGTTGTTGAGTTGTGGGGTTGTGGTCCTTGGTTTTGTCTTTTTGTACATGAACTTCCCTGGCAGATATATACTTAGCTTTAGTCTCCGACGTTCCCGACAGAATTTCAAATCTCGCGGCACACGCGACAGGTAGGTTAGGTGGTCTACCTTACCCGCCGCTGGGTGGCGATGTACGAACCACTCCCGTAGCTTGTCAGATTTTTCTCTGTCGCGGGAACGATAACAACTGTTGTCGGTTCCTCTCGATAGTTTTTCGATTCTCGCTTGCCTGGAGTTAATTTGGACTTCTTTTGGTGACGTATTCGCTTTGTTTGGCTTGGCATACGCTGATTGTGGACCGGTTTGATTTTGATTTGGATTTTCTTTAACGATGTCTGACCTAGATTCAGTAGTTAAAACTTCGGTTTTGTTTAGGGTTTGCGTGAATGAAGGATGTAAAGTGAGGTTGCCGAAAGCTTCGGTAGACCCCCACACGGTTTTGTTTTGCAATGAAATGCAGGGGGAATGAATGTTCTTTTGCTAACCCTTGTAGTGAATGTAAGGATTGAATGAAGAAGAATATAAGGCTCTCTCTTCTTATGTTAGGAAGTTGGAACGTGATAGTGCGTAAGGCTTCCTCTAGAAGTTCTAGCAGATCTAGAATGAGTGAGTTGGATGTGGATCCTAATAGTACTAACGTAGAATTAGAACCTTCTTCCCAAGTTGCAGCCCCGGCTCCCCGCACCGAAGCCGAAGATTCGCCTTCGGAGGCGGCAGCTCTGAAAGCCACGATTCGTCGTATGGATCAGAAGATTCGTCAGTTGGAAGGTAAGGAGAGTGTTAGTGATCAGTGCAGTGTCCCCAGTGTTGTGGAGGGTGCGTCTGACCGGCTCCTTAGTGCCTCTAGGCCTAGGTAGACCTCTTCCAGACTCCCAGTTCCAGTGGAGTAGGAAAGTCGAAAGCCGCAGGAGGGCTAGGGAGAGCCCCCACCGGTCAGGCGTCCCCTCGGCAGATCCTGAAGTACGCTCCCAGGCTGCCTCGGATCGCTACAAGAAGGAGCTCCTACGCCAATGCTTCTCCTCTTCGTCGTCTCCCTCTCCGAAGAGAGGTTGGAACTCCCCGGATGCGTCGCGCCCGTTGAAGAGGGCTTGGAAGGCTCCCTGCAGTCCTTTGGCTTCTAGTCCGGAGGTTTTCCCGGAAGAATCGTCGTGGAGGCGAAGAAACCCAAGAAATCCTGTGATCGTTCTTCTTCTTGCGCTCCGCGCTCGGCGCCTGCTTCGAGGAAGAACAACAAGATTCTCCTACGAGAGTACTCGCGGGACTTCAAGCTCAGATCACGGCGCTAGCAGACTCTCTAGCAGTTAGATCACGTAGGAAGAAGGACGTTTCTCTTCCGATGAAGAGATCTAGGCGCCGCTCTTCAGAGGATCGTTCTCCTTCATATGGGGAGGTTTCGTATGAAGGTGGGGGCTCGCGTGAGCGCCCTCGCTCGCCTGGCTCTCTTTCGATTTCAAGGCGCCAAACATCGGTAGGACGCTCTATGGAGAAAGAAGTTTTTCTCCAGATTGGATTCCCGCTTCCGGTAAGCGCACTGCACCTGCTCATCACGATTTATTTCTTCAACTCCCTCGCGTGAGACTTCTCCTCAGCAGCCTCAAGATTCTAGAAGGGCGCCCTTATACAAGTAGGCGTTCTTCTTCCAGATGTCACTCTCCTCGAGTGTCGGATCGTGACTTCTCTCCTGACAGGCATCTAGAGTCTGGTAGGAGTCGTGTGCATGATAGACGGCCTACTGTTAGCCGCTCCCCGCAAGGTAGGCGCCAAGAGCCTACTGCACATAGATCTCCTAGTAGGCGCTCGTCTCTTTTAAGGCGTCATACTCCTGATTATTCTCCTAGGGGCAGACAACAAGAGTCTTTCAAGCGCCCTTCTCGTGTAGGCGCTCTCCCTCGCTTCTAGGCGCACTTCTCCTGACCGTTTGTCTCGTTGGTAGGCACCAGGAATCCCGGAAGCGCCCTTCTCCAAGTAGGCGCTCGTTAGTTTTTTGAAGCGCCCTTCTCCTGAATGTTACCCTCTTGTTAGACGTCAAGAGTCTCGCAAGCAGCCCTTCTCCTAGTAGGGCGCATTTCGCCTTCCAGTCGAACTTCCGTTGATCGTACGCAACTGACAGGTATGCGCTCTGCTCTCGATAGGCGCTCTTCTCCTGGCAGCCGCTCACTCAGGATAGGCGCATAGAGTATAGTAGGCGCTCGCCTCCTCGTACGCGCCCTGTGGGATATTTTCCCGAGCTTCTCGGAGTAGAGCCCTCCTCCCTACCTCTCCTTTTCGGCTGAGATTCCGTATACCTCGAAGAGGGAGTCTCATCGTAGACATCCCAGATCTTTCTCCATCGTTCTCCAGTGGATGTGAACTCTTCTAAGAGAGGGCGTTTCTCCAAACCTCTCGCTCAACTCCTACTAAGGATCCCTTCGTCACCTAAGGATCTTTCCGCGCTCCCGCTCGACAAGACGTCCTAGAAGGTTCGATGAGGAACCGAACACTTCTGCTGCTGTGTCTTCTTACAAGAAGCTTACAGAGCTACTTTTACAAGTTTTTGGGGATTCCCTTACTCCTACGGCTCCTCCTTCTCCTCACTCACTTTCTTCAACGGCGAAGACAGCGAAGAGTTCTTCTTGTGTGAGGATGAAGCCAACTCTTCAATGAAGAAGGCACTGAGGATTTTGGTTCCTGGATGGCCTTCCAAAACCAAAGAAGAAGCGGGGAAAAACGATGTTCGCTTTTCCTCCTTCGAAGTTTTATCAGGACGCGAGGTTTTCTGGTACGAAACAGGAGAGCCTTAGGATTTGGGTCTACCGTCTTCGGCTGATTCGGATTTTTCGGCGCTGGTAGATTCGACAAGGAGAAACTGCCCTTCTTAACTCTGCTAAGACGACTTGGGCAATGAATGAATTGGATCATATGCTCAAAGGTATGTTTAGAGTGCTAGAAGTATTTAACTTCTTGATGGTCGTTGGGAGTCCTAGCCAGAAAATTGAAGTGCCAGAGTCAATTTCGCCAGAAGATCTTATGTGTGTTTTGTGTATGGACAAGTCGGTAAGAGACGGAGCGAGTGAAATCGCCTCCCTTTATGGGGCGGGATCGTGAAGAAGAGGTCGGTTTATAGTTCCTTCTTAACGAAGTCGGTCTCCCATGCTCAGAGGTCTTCTTTGTGTTTGCTCCTCCTGTCCTACTCAGTTGTTCCCGAAACATCGAGTGCAGGACATTTCGAGGTCACTTTTCGGCCAAAGCCACCCAGGACCTTTTGGCACAGTCGGCAAGAAAACCTCGCCCTTACCTCCCTACCAAGGCTAAGAAGGAAAAGGCAAGTGTTTGAGAACCCTTTCGAGGGGCATCTTCATCAAGAACCTCTACGTTTAGAGGTCGTAGACCTTCAAGAAGGGGTAAGACTTTCGCCAAGTCTGTTAACCTCTTCATTACCGAAAGTTTGTTTGGAGGTAGGTGGGTACCACCATTCAAGTCTACTACACCGCACCGGGTGCATAAAGGTGGTACGCATAGTACCACCAAAACTCCTCTTTTCAGATAGGGACTTCCAATCATTCTGTAATTTCGGTTGAAGAGTTTGGAGCAAAAATAAACAGTATGACACGATGCCAGACGATGATGAACCCAAAAAAATATTATTATTGCTTTATAGTAGTGTGTAGGTGACAAAATGAACTGCGTCTCAACAAAAAATCACAAACCAGACAAGCGTAAACATGTAATAACTTCTACCCAAGTAAAAAAAAAAAAAAAAAACCAGGTTGTGGTATCATCATTTATGTATTTATTTGTTATTTATTCACATTACATTTTACATTTTACAAATAAAAAAGATATGAACACCAGATAAATGAAGTAGAAATAAAGCCTTATAGTAAACTTTATATATATAAAAAAACCAAACCAGAGAAAAAAAGCAAAAAAGCTATTTTTTCTGAGGACAAGAAACTTGAAAAATTAGTTTAGATACCCCTGATACCCTAAAGTTGTTTTCTGTGATGAAACTAATCTTAGAAAAACGTAGAAAATGACATTGACCAATTTTGAAAGATATACTATAAAATTTGCGATTTCCATATTTATTGGCGGGGCTTTCGCTTTAGTTTTTGCTCTTTATTTTTGTTATTACGTGCTTATTTACGGTTCTATTTTGATAATACTTTATGTGCATGTTCCAGGTGCGATATACCAACATTCTGTAAGACCGCATTTCTATTCAAGACCGTAGTTTCTCACCGACCACCAGTGTCCCTTGTACAAGGGGACACTGAGTTTTCTTTCACATTTTTTTTCATAAAATCATTTATTTTCCTGTAGGATGATAAAACTAACAGAGAATATGCGTTATTATAGTGCTAATAATACCTGATAATTTCATTAGCCTGTCTTGATTAGTGTATTTTTGGCAAATATTTTTACGATCGGCACCCCTCCAAACTTGAGTCACTACCGAGAGATTCAGTTCGGCAGCAAACGCAATGTTTACATTCTGCTCACCCACCCGGTAAAGAAGGGGTTAAAGCCCCCAAATAACTTGCAAGTCCTTCAAACAACGGTGGGCGCCAGACTCTTAGAGTTTGCAGAAGTCTGGGCCCAAAACGGGGCAGATCCTTGGACCCTGTCTATTTTGAGGAGAGGTTACCTCATCCCTTTCGTCGAAAGACCTCCCTTGACGACCATCCCAAGGGAACTGACGGCCAGGTACAGAGACCCCATCATGAATCAAGCTCTCCATCTAGCAGTAGATCAGATGCTGGAGAAGGGGGCGATCGAACTAGTGACAGACCATCTTTCATCGGGCTTCTACAACCGCCTTTTCCTAGTTCAGAAGTCCTCAGGGGGATGGAGACCGGTGTTGGATGTAAGCGCCCTGAAACTTCTTCGTAGAAAAGAAGAAGTTCACGATGGAAACGCCTTTCTCAGTGCTGGCAGCACTTCGTCCAGGGGACTGGATGGTTTCCTTGGATTTACAGGACGCTTACTTCCACGTACCGATCCATCCTTCCTCGAGGAAGTTTCTCAGATTCATGATGGGGGGGAAAATTTTTCAGTTCAGGGCTCTGTGTTTCGGCCTCTCGACGGCCCCTCAAGTGTTCACGGGGATTTTGAGGAATGTGGCTCAATGGCTTCATTTGAAAGGGGTGAGGTATCCATGTACCTCGACGATGGCTAATAAGGGCCAATTCAGAAGATTGTTGTTTGAAGGACTTACAAGTAACCTTAGAATTGACGAAGGCTTTGGGACTTCTCGTCAATTTCAAGAAGTCGTCACTAATTCCCGAGCAAGAGTGTGTGTATCTCGGGATACAGATGAACTCTCTGAGTTTTCGGGCTTTTCCCTCTCAGGAAAGGATAGCCCAAGGATTCGAGAGAGTAACAACCTTCTTAGGGAAAGAAGTATGCACAGTGAGGGAGTGGATGAGTCTGCTGGGGACGCTCTCCTCGCTGGAGCAATCGTTTCCCTAGGAAGGTTGCACCTGAGACCACTACAATTCTTTCTTCATCGGAATTGGAGTCGTCGTTCTCAGGATTTGACGTTCTCCCTGTCGTTATCCCAGGACATCAAGAAACATCTCTTATGGTGGACAGATCCCAACCTCTTTGCGAAGGGGGACTGTCTCTTCAATCCCAGATCCCCAACCTGGTGTTGTTCTCCGACGCGTCGGACACGGGGTGGGGGGCAACTCTGGGAACCAGCGAATGGTCAGCTACCTGGTTGGGGGACCAGGTAGCCTGGCACATCAACAGAAAGGAGTTGATGGCTGTGTGGTTGGCTCTGAAGGCTTTCGAGCCCAAAGTCGAAGATCGGTAGTGCAGGTCAACGCGGACAACACTACAGCTCTGGATATATCAGGAAACAGGGGGGGACGCATTCCTTCTCCCTGTACGAGACAGCAAGAGACCTTCTGTGGGCAGAAGAAAGAGGAATCAAGCTTCTCACCAGGTTCGTGCAGGGAGAAAGGAATGTAAGAGCAGATCTCCTCAGCAGGAAAGATCAGGTCCTTCCCACAGAGTGGACCCTTCATCTGGATGTATGCCAGAGCCTGTGGAAATTATGGGGCAGGCCACACATAGACCTCTTTGCCACGTCAAAGAACAAGAGGCTGGATCCTTACTGCTCTCCGATATCGGATCCAGAGGCATTAGCAATAGATGCTCTTCTTCTAGACTGGAACGGACTCGACGTCTACGCGTTTCCCCCCTTCAAGATCCTGGGGCTAACCATCAAGAAGTTCGTAGAGTCCGATTCAACGAGAATGACCTTAATCGCTCCCTTTTGGCCGGCCCAAGAATGGTTCACAGAGGTACTGGAATGGTTGGTGGACCTTTCCAACAAAGATCGCTCGCTAAGGAGCGATCTACTCAGACAACCCCACTTCGACAGGTACCACAAAAATCTCCTCGCTCTCAGTCTGACTGGCTTCAGACTGTCCAAAGTTTGGTCAGAGCGAAAGGCTTTTCAGCAACAGCTTGCTAAAGCAATCGCAAGAGCGAGGAGACCTTCCACCTTGCGTGTATACCAGTCAAAGTGGGATGTCTTCAGACGTTGGTGCAAGAGGAAGAACATTTCCTCTTCCAGTACCTCTGTGACCCAAATTGCGGATTTCCTTATTTTCCTCAAAGAAGAATGTCATCTGCTTGTGTCAACTATTAAGGATACCGCAGTATGTTGGCGGCGGTATTTCGGCATAGAGGCTAAAGATATCCGATGATAAGGATTTGCACGATCTTATTAGATCATTTGAAACCATTAAGCGTCCTCATGTAGTACCAAACTGGAATCTAGACGTAGTTTCTACAATTCCTTGGATCGTCTAGATTCGAACCCCCCCTGGCTTAGCCTCTTTCAAGGATCTGACGAAGAAGGCCATCTTCCTTTTGGCCCTAGCTACAGCTAAGAGAGTGAGTGAGCTCCAAGCTATCGAGGGCAATGTAGGGTTTAAGGAAGATTCTATGGTGTGTTCGTTTCTTCCAAATTTCCTTGCAAAGAATGAAAAACCCATCACGGCCTTGGCCCAGGAGCTTTGAAGTTCGTAGTTATCTTTTCTAGTAGGGGAAGAGCCTGAAAGAAACTCTTTGCCCTATGAGAATTATGAAGTATTTCCTTAAGAGGAAGGAACAAACTTAAGGCTAATCAAGATGTGCTTTGGTGCTCTGTAAAGGACCCCACTCGCCCATGTCGAAGAATGCTCTTTCCTTTTTTCTGAGAAGCCTTATTACAGAGGCACATGTGCTTGTAAGGAAGAACATTTTAAAATACTGAAAGTGAAAGCTCACGAGGTGAGAGCCATTGCAACTTCGCTTGCATTCAGAAAAAAATATGTCTGTGCGGAACTTGATGGAGGCGACTTTTTGGAGATGCCAATCGGTTTTCGCAAACCACTACCTACGTGATGTAAAAATCACATATGATAAAATGCTTCGCCTTGGGTCCTTTCGTATCGGCGGATTCGGTGCTGGGGCAGGGAGGCTGAAACTTATCCTGTGTAAAATTTTTTATATGTTACCCTATATTTTATATTGTTGTTTTTTGGTTGTCTGAAAGAGGTTGCAGGAGGCACCTCTTTTTGTCGTAATATTAACCCCTTTGTTATTTTGGTTAGGTGGTCTGGTGGGTTTTTGGCTCCTTGCAGAGGTAGTGGTAAGGATCTGTTAGGTAAGCGGACAAGGTCCCTCTAACAGTATCCGACTTCGATTCTACCACAATAGGGGATCACATATCCCAGTGGTAGATCCGAGAGTCTTTCAGCATCAGGTCACGTCCTAGCTGTAGCTCTCCAGGCAATGCAGACTCAGAGACAGTATCTATGAAGTCTTCATCCTGAAAAGGTGAGAACCAAGGTTGTTATATCCTACAACATAGTTGTTTCCCATCTTACTGTATTATTTAGCTGTCTCTTACCCTCCACCAAGGGTGCCAATCAGCTAAGTATATCTGTCAGGGAAGTTCATGTACAAAAATGATATTGTTAAACTACAATAAAGTTTTGTACATACTTACCTGGCAGATATATACGATTAATGGCCCACCCAGCCTCCCCTCAGGAGACAGGTGGAAGAGAAAAATCTGACAAGCTACGGGAGTGGTTCGTACATCCGCCACCCAGCGGCGGGTAAGGTAGACCACCTAACCTACCTGTCGCGTGTGCCGCGAGATTTGAAATTCTGTCGGGAACGTCGGAGACTAAAGCTAAGTATATATCTGCCAGGTAAGTATGTACAAAACTTTATTGTAGTTTAACAATATCATTTTAGTTGATGGTGTCTCAGTGACCTTGACCAGCAGACAGCACAGCATAGCCGGAGTATCTGGAGTGGTTGGTAACTACATGTGTTTGTGTAGGTATAGGTCAATTGTCCTGCTTATATTCTGTAGTGTAAAGAGGAAAGTGTGACCGAGGGTGGGTTTGGCAGCTGGAGTGATTAAGTTTATGTGGGAGGGATTTGCCCGGCAGTTTTTAAGCTTGTGACCCCACCACAATATTAAGAGAGGCAAAAAATTACACCTATTATTACCATTAATACATGCAACATGCTCAGTTGGATCCATAGGCCCATGAGTCAGGAACAGAATTGTCATAATTTGATCTTGAGAAGTACCATGCTCCTCTGTTTGATGAGAGATAACTTTCTCATAAAAATGGTTGTGAAACCATCTTTTAATAGTATTAGTTATAAACTACTGCGTGACCAAACCACAAGAAGCCTATCAAGCATATAAAAAATCCAAGGAAGGCACCCTAGCTACTTTCAAGTGTCAAACTACTACAGATTTTAGCCTGTGTGATTGTGAGGAGCTTTCACAACACATGAAGAAAAACATATTTTGAAAGCTTTCTGCTTGGTAACTTCTCCAACTTTAGCAGTATAGCTTTGAGATTCAATAAGCAAATTGATATCAACCACATCTTACTACTTCCAACAGTCATGGATACTTTTTTCTGAACTGTCCAAAGCTGTGCTGTAAGTCGGTTGTTAAGAAAAATGTACAGGAGTTAGAAGCAGATCTGGTCTCTACAAGCCGTAAACTAAGCTATCCCTTAAAGTAGCCATCTTCAGTTTGTTACTATGAATCAGTACACCTACTCAATATTGATGTTTTTTTTCATGGGCCAGTAGGTAGTGTTTCACTCAAACCTCTTACTTGCATACAAGGAAAACAATATATAAGATTAAGAATAGTATAACACAGGTAATGGTTTGTTCTGTTATTTGGTAAGAATTTGTTGAGCCTTGGTGGACAACTTTGTGCACTTAAGTAGATATATGAAGGCTTGCTTAGTAAATTGGAGGAGAAAAGCAATAGAATAAGTAAAATTGCATGAGAGGCTCAACAAATCCCTTGAGATTCTCATCTAGCTTTGGAGGGTAAATTTAATATTTACATGTGCGTATATATACAGTAGAGCCTCGGTTCTCGACGATAATTCGTTCCAGAAGGAGCGTCGAAATTCGATTATTTCGAGAACTGAATCAAGTTTTCCCATAAGAAATAACTGAAAATGGATTAATCCGTTCTTGACCATCAGTTATTACCCTAACCTTGCCTTTTTATACAATACATTACATGTAAATTACAACTAAATAAGTTAAAAGTTAAATAAATATCATGTTAAACGTATATTTATAATTTTAAATATATAATATACAGTATAAAAGAAAACTAGCCTAGCCTACGTCCCAACCGATTGTTGACCAGCGCCATAGGCTACCTAGTAAATAGTAAGTAGAACGTAGTGCAGTGGGTAGGCATAAAACGTGTTGCTAACATAATAAAAACATTGAAAAGCAAGTCTAATTATTACAGTAAATTAATAAACTATTAAAATTAAACCCAATTTATATTTATCAAAAATTTGCCTACAGTAAGTCGGCATTTAAGGATGTAAACAAACCATAGCGCAGCCCTGGTGGTTTATGGTAGTAAACAAACCATATCTTGCTATAAGCCTAGAAACGTTTACATTCGATATTAATTTATGGTAAATCTTTTACGAAGTCGACTGCAAACTGTATACAAAATCGCTTGAAAATTATCTTTCAGTAAATGTAATGTTATGATAGTAGCGATTTTGTTTCAAAAATGTCCTTATAAAAAAGGTGCGTCTTTTACGGCAATTATCCAATATCAGGGCTGGTTTCAAGCTTATTGGACTTTGACAATTATTATGGTACTGCATGGTACATATATACGTACGTATAAGTAAAAGAATCTTCTTAATGTCTTTAATTACTATACCATTACGTACCAGCATCTCTTGAGTTTAATATCAAGCTAACCTCTTCTTTTTTTTTACGAGGACGCTTATAAACGAAGCATACAGATTGCGTTCGTTACCGCGCACGCGTTGCATATGTAAACTGTGTCACTACCAGACCTCATACGTAAACATTGACGTCTTTTCACAGTAGACATAAAAGAATCGTCTTAATTTCTATAATTATTCTATACCATAGCGGCTTCTCTGATTAAGCTAAGGCTAACCTCCTCTTTACCAGCAAGCTTAACAAAGATTAAGATTGCGTTCGCTACCGAACGGCACACGTTACGTATGTGACAGTGGTTTCACTACCAAATTTCACACGTAAACAATGACGTATTTTTACAGTAGATATAAAAGAATCTACTTAATTTCTATAATTAATGTATACCGTAGCGGATTCTGAGTTAACCTAAGGCTAAGCTCTTCTTTACCGGTACGCTTAAAAAGCTTAGATTGCGTTGCTACCGAACCGAACATGTTACGTATGTAACTGGTTTCACTACCAAATCTTACACGTAAACATTGACGTATTACAGTACGACATAAAAGATTCTTAATTTCTTAATTACTACGCACTTAATATGGCATAGTGGCTTCTCTGATATAAGCTATGACTAACTTCTTTACCGGCAAGCTTAACAAAGCTTAAAGATTGCATTCGCTACCGAACCGCACATGTAACCTACGTAC
Source organism: Macrobrachium nipponense (assembly GCF_015104395.2). NCBI lineage: Eukaryota > Metazoa > Arthropoda > Malacostraca > Decapoda > Palaemonidae > Macrobrachium > Macrobrachium nipponense. Next base: position 65,609,505 of record NC_087205.1, on the reverse strand, counting down.
GTAACATTGCCTTCACTCCAAACCTAACACTTAAATACGTATTGCATTTGCTACTGAAACGCGTGCCTCAAGTGTGAGCATGGTTTTTGAATATTACGCTTGAAAAAAAATCAAGAAAGGGTGCTTGATTAAATCTTTTTTTCGCTCATCACTTTCATGCAGAGGAGAGAATAGATGAAACTTAAGGTTTATTTTGGAGTTGGAAATGATGGAAACATTTTGAAGAAGGAAAATGCGAGATGCCATGTAAACACTTTTCCATTATTTCAGAGATTAACAATAGCAAAAGGTTTAAATAGATAGCCAGTAGTAATGTTGGGACCCATGATGAATCAAAAGGTAACTGCGTATAGAGTTGATACCACCGAAAAGCAAACGAAATGCGCACAAGGTGTACAAGACACGACACATGTTTGAATGTTTGTAAACATTAGTTGCGGACTTTAAACAATGCCGAGTGGCGTCACCAGTGTTACCAACCGTTTTGCTAAATTATGCTAGTCGGTCCAAGCAAGAATTTATGCCAAATATGGTGCAATTTTGTGCCAGAATTATGCTATTAATCTATCATTATCTCATTTCTCTAATACATTTGAGCTAAAACAATGATGTAATGGAAATTTAAAACATTTATATATTAAGTGAAATGATACAAAGTGACGAACAGACAATATTATAACTAATAATTTGATGATCTTTACATGTTAGGAAACTCGTAATAAAACACCATTTTTCTTTAATAGATCACATACGCAATCACTAGTACACTATTTGATATGCAATCACTATTATACTATTTGACAAATGTGTGAAGATCACACATACAAATGTGAAGAAAAACAACAAATTTTACTTATTACTGCATCATTATCATGCCACTCAGAACCATTTTCTTTAACAGGTCATATAAACAATTAACCCTCTTACGCGATTGGACGTATTAAACGTCGAGTCAAAATGTCTCCGTATGCCGATTGGACGTATCATACGTCGGCTCAAAAAAGTTTTTTAAAAATTCGCGGAAAAATACTTATAGGCCTACCATCCGAAAACTTTTGTATCACGCGCCTTGGGGGGATGCTGGGAGTTCACGGATCAAGGCGTTGTTTTGTTTACAATCGCTACGCAGGCGCGCAAGCGCGAATTTCTTTCTTATCGCACTAAAAAGTATCAGTGACACATCTCGGAAATTATTTCGTCACTTTGACATAATTATTGCACCATTTTAAATTATCCTTTACATGAAGTATTTATATATGAAAATGTGGCGCAATTTCATGCACAATACAACTAAAAAATACTCATGATTGTAGCTTTTATCAGTTTTGAAATATTTTCATATAAATAACGATAAGTGCAAAAATTTCAACCTTCGGTCAACTTTGACTCTACAGAAATGGTCGAGAAACGCAATTGTAAGCTAAAATTCTTATATTATAGTAATATTCAATCATTTGCCTTTATTTTGCAACAAATAGACGTCTCTAGCACAATATTTCGATTTATGGTGAATTTATGAAAAAACTTTTTCCTTACGTTCGTGGCGATAACTCTTCCGATAAATTTTTTCGTGCGATTGTCCTAATGTTTGCACCATTTAAATTTGCCGTTACATAAAGTTTTATATATGGAAATGTGCGCAATTTCATGCACAATACAACAAAAAACAACCCATGGTTGTAGCTTTTATCAGTTTTTGAAATATTTTCGTTATAATAACGTTAAGTGCAAAAAATTTCAACTTTCGGTCAGCTTTGACTCTACCGAAATGGTCGAAAACGCAATTGTAAGCTAAAACTCTATATTCTAGTAATATTCAATCATTTACCTTCATTTTTTGCAACGACTTGGAAGTCTCTAGCACAATCTTTCGATTTATGGTGAATTTATGAAAAAAAAAAAAATTACGTTCGCGCGGTAACTCTTCCGAAAAAATCAGAATTTTTTGTGCAATTGTCGAAATGTTTGCACCATTTAAAATTAGCTGTTACATAAAGTTTTATATATGAAAATGTGCGCAATTTCATGTAGAATACAACTAAAAATGATTGAAGGTTGTAGCTTTTCTCTTTTTTCGAAATATTTGCATATAAATCACGATAAATAGAAAAAAAACCACGTTCGGTCAAATTTGACTCTACCGAAATAGTTGAAAAAACGCAATTGTAAGCTAAAAAAACTCTTACGGCCTAGAAATATTCCGTCATTTTTCTTCATTTTGAAACAAATTTGAAGTCTCTAAACATATTGTGATTTTATGGTGAATTTTTGAAAAATATATTTACCTTCACTCCCGCCGCGCGCCGATTCGCGGCCGCAAGTCTCCGAAATACGTACATGGCATTATCCTAATATTTGCTCCTTTTCATATTAGCCTTTTTATAGAGTTTCATATATCAAAATGTGCGCAAATTCATGAAGAATACAATACAAAATAATTGAAGGTTGTAGCTTTTTCCATCTTCGAAATATGTGCATATGAAAAAATATATATATTAAAATTTCGACATTCGGTCAAATTTAACTCGTCCGAAATGGTCGAATCTGCAATTATAATCTAAAACTCTTACAGTATCGTAATATTCAATCATTTGTCTTAATTTTGAAACAAATTTGGAAGTCTCTAGAACATTATTTAGAATTACGGTGAATTTTTGAAAAAAACTATTTTTTTGCGTCCGCGCGTTACGAATTCGTACATCATTTTGTGATAATATTTTTCCGGTGTTGCTTTTATTGTTTTACAATGTATTATATATCAAAATGATCGCAATTTAGTGTACAATACAACGCAAAACAAAGTAACTGGTTAGCTTTGACCGTTTTCTGCACAGCGTGATTTGAATACAATTATGTATGAATTTTTTTTTTTTTCGCTACCATATATCGCATTATTTACATATGATAATGATATTATTTTTCATTTCTGATGGTTGCATTCTAAACTTCAGGCAATGACAAAAAAGGAGCCAAAAATGAACTCTTAATCTTCAAAAAGTACGCGCGCTGTAATTTTTTGAAAAAATTATTTTTTCCGGTTCCGCGCTCACTCCAAACCAGGCCCGGCATACGGGAGGACGTTTTGATTTTTAGGGCTCCGGCGTAAGAGGTTAATAAATGCTTGAAAATGTGTGAAAATTACTTCAAATATAACATTTTGTTATTTACTGATATTTACTGAAAAATTAAAACTAAAAAAAAGGTAAACAAACAAACCAGTCTCTACTCAAGAAGAAAAACATACGTACTTATTACTTGATCATTATCATGCCACTGAAACACTATTTTTCTTTAACAGATCACATACACAATGAATAAATACTTGAAAATTGTGTGAAAATCACTTCAAACATAATTAAAATTTTTATAACTACTGAAAAAAAATAAAACTTAAAAAAGGAAAAAAAGTAATTCTTTACTCATGAAGAAAAAACATTATTAACACTTTACTGATTGTTTGTCATGCCACTGTGGGTATTTATTTATATTCACAAAATTTAACATTCCTTAGTTGGGTTTCAAACTTAGCAATTAACTCATTTGTTTGTGCTGCTTTTTGAGGCAATTTCACTTGAAGATACATTCACTGTAGCTGTGTATGAAATTGAGGAATTTTCTTTTTTGCATTTTATTTAAAATTTTAGTTTTAGTTAAAATACATTCTAAATTTGTACTAGAACCCTAAGTGTGAAAGAAATTATGCTAAGCTCCAATTCTTGGGTCAAATTATGCTAAAAAACATGAAATTATGCTACATTTTGGTAGCACTGGATGACGCCAACTAGCGGGCGGCTGGTGGAAACAGTTTTTGTTTACAAACATCATATGGTCAGGGGTTTGGAAACTGGTTTTTTTGGTTGAAAACAGATACAAAGTTTATTGGAAATTTAGTGGCGAAATCCGATTATGTCGAGTTCTAATACGGTCGTGAACCGGGTCTCTACTTTATATATATATATATATATATATATATATATATATATATATATATATATAATATATATATTATAATATCCTATATATATATATATATATATAGATATATATATATAGATATATACAGGCAGTCCCCGGGTTACGACGGGGTTCCGTTCTTGAGACGCGTCGTACCCGAAAAATCGTCGTAAGCCGGAACTTCGTCAAAAATCCTAAGAAAACCTTACTTTTAATGCTTTGGGTTGCATTGAAAACTATGTAAACTGCATTCTTTTGGCATTTTTCATCAAAAAAAACATTCAATATGATTATTTTGCATTTTTAGTGTCATATTTCATCTCCCAGATGAGCGTTATAGGCGTCGTAACCCTGGAAATAACGTCTATTGACAAGCGTCGTAACCTCGGAACGTCGTAAGCCGACACCGTCGTAACCCGGTGACTGCCTGTATCTTATATATATGATATATATGATATTATATACACACAATACATACATACATACATACAGTGGTGCCCCCCCGTATTCGCATGGGATGTGTACTAGTAAAAAAAAAAAAAAAAAAAACACCACCCCCCCCTCCCCCGGATGAATAGTTAGAACCTGCGAATGCTTGGAACCCCCATAAAAATGCCTAAAAACAGCCTATTTTGTTAGTTAAAACTCAAGAAAAACCACTAAAAAATTTACATACTTTTTTTTGAATAGTTTTGTCACAAAAAGTGCATTTTCGGATGAAACTGAAAACAAAAAAAACAGGAATATGTGGATATTTCTCATAGAAAAATACCGAAACTTTGCGAATTTTGCCGCGAATAATGCGGGGAATAAAAGTTCATGACCAAAATCCGCGAATGTATGAGTCCGCAAATCCGGAGAACACAAATAAAGGGGGGGCCCCACTTTATATATATATATACACATAAATATATATATATATATATATATATATATATATATATATATATATATATATATATATATATATATATATATATATATATATTAAATATGTACAGTACCAGTCATAATACTTTGCATGGTAGGGAAGATGGAAGAAGAAAAAGAGTACAATAAACTAAAAATATTCAGGAAAAATCAATTATTAAAGCAACCATCACAAAATTTGGAATGAATAATCACCAACTCCTGCCCTAGTACTTGATAGGCATGCCACAACGTTTACGGACTTTCTGGAGTGTCCTGGGCATTGAATCTGAAAACCGCTGCAGGAGGGACTCGTCCAGATCGTCCCAAGCGCGTTTCAAACTTTGCGCTGCAAGACGTGTCCACATTCAGTAACTTTCTTTTTATGATTGCTTGATGATTGAAATGGCTGGGGAATTCCCTGGCTAGTTGTGGATATATTCAATTCCACAATCTCTAAGCCACAAAGTATTCTGTTTGGCGGTATGATCCCCAGTGCACGAATCTTAATCCAATGCCATTGAAAATCAGCCATTGAAACGAAAAAAAATTCGGCGAAATTGACTAATTGGGAACTTAACTAGAGCTACTGGCTCACTCACAGAAAGTGTAACTCTGTGTAAGAGCTCTTCAGTAACCTGTTGGATGTTGTGACAGTTGAATGTCGAATTCTTTTCTCGTGCTCTGCCATAGCCGTTGCTAACATTATTTTGTGTGGTTGAGTGAGTGTGGTTGTATTAACAATGTTTAAACCGTATACTTCCATTGAGATATCGTGTGAGAGTGATACAACTTTACGAGGAAGGCCTTAAAACTGGTGTAATTAGCCAAATAATTGGCGTGAAACAACGGGCTGTCCAGAACATTCTGAAAACTTTTCGTGAGTCGGGAGGGAAGGAAGTACCCAAGGCTAGGACCAGCACTGGGAGGCCCCCTATTATTAGTAAGAAGGGGTTAAGAGTTCTCGCCAGGAACATTGAGGCCAAACAGAATACTTTGTGGCCTAGAGATTGTGGAATTGAATATATCTACGACTAGCCAGGGAATTCCCCAGCCATTTCAATCATTAAGCAATCAAAAAGAAAGTTACTGATTGTGGACACGTCTTCCAGCGCAAAGTTTGAAACACGTTGGGACGATTTGTACGAGTCCCTACTGCAGCGGTTTTCAGATTCATTGCCCAGGACACTCCAGAAAGTCCGTAAACGTTGTGGCATGCCTATCAAGTAATAGAGCAGGAGTTGGTGATTATTCATTCCAAAATTTATGATGGTTGCTTTAATAATTGATTTTTCCTGAATATGTTTAGTTTGTTGTACTCTTATTCTTCTTCCATCTTCCCTACCATGCAATATATATATATATATATATTATATATATTATATATATATATATATATATATATATATATATGTATATATATATATATATATATATATTTTTATATATATTTATATATAAAAATAAATATATATATAAAAATATATATATATATATATATATATATATATATATATATATATATATATATATATATATGATATATATATAATATATATATATATATATATATATATATATATATATATATATATCTATATATATATATATATATATATACTATGATAATATATATTATATATATATATATATATATATATATATATAATATATAATATATAATATATATATATATATATTAATTTATATATATATTATATGATAATCTATACAGTTACCATCCGAGTTACGACCTGCGCGAGTTACGTCCACCCGTACTTACGACAGTGTCCGACAGGGGTCTATTTTTTTATATTTGGCGACGTTTACTGTTTGGCAGCGCGGTAGCGTAGTGCGTGGGCGCGCGGTATGACAGTTACGACGGCGCCGGCAGCACAGCATCCCAGACAGACTCATCCCAACCACCTCACTCACTGTCTAGACCATTGTAGCAGTACTGTAACATTGTAGCAGGAACATTTTTTCATTACACCTTTGCCATGGCCCCTAAGAGAAAGTCTGACTCATCAGAATGCAATTCTGCCAAGAAAGCTAGGAAGGCACTGACGTTGGAGATGAAGATGGACGTAATCAAGAAATATGAAGGTGGGATGAAAGTTAATTGTATAAGCAGAAGTCTCCATCTCTCCCACTCCACGGTCTCCACCATTCTAAAGGACAAGGAAAGGATTAAGGACGCAGTGAAAGGAGCAGCCCCAATCAAGTCAACTATTATCACCAAACAGCGTGAAGGACCGATAGCAGACATGGAAAAGTTATTTACGTGGCTGGAAGATAATAGACAAAGAAATGTGCAAGTGATGTTGCGAGCAGTGCAAAGCAAGGCAACAAGTTTATTTAAAATGTTAAAAGAGAAAGGAGGTGAAGAATATGCTTCGTTGGAGTTTATAGCGAGTGATGGGTGGTTTCATCGATTCTGAGATCAGTACCAAGTGCACCATGTTCTGACGAAAGGCGAGGCTGCTAGCAGTGATGCGCCTGCTGCTAAGGCATTCGTTGAAGAATTTGATAAACTAATTGTGAAAGAAGGATATTTGCCTGAACAGATTTTTAATGTGGACGAAACTGCCTTGTTTTGGAAAAAGATGCCGAAAAGGCACGTACATAAGCAAAGAATTCGCGAGTGCACCAGGGCACAAGGCAATCAAAGAAAGATTCACGCTATTGTTCGGTGGAAACATCGCAGGACATAAATTAAAACCTTTTTTTGATTGCGCTTTCAGAAAACCCGCGTGCACTGAAGAATGTGAACAAACATGCCCTTCCCGTTTATTACCGAAGTAACAGAAAGGCCTGGATGACGCTAGCACTGTTTGAAGATTGGTTTTTAAACTGTTTTGTACCGGAGGCACGTCAATATTGTAAGCGATAAGGGCATTCCGTTTAAGATTTTATTAGTGCTTGACAATGCGCCTGGCCACCCGACGCACTTGGATGATCTTCATCCTAACGTGCGCGTTGTCTTCCTTCCCCCTAATACCACCCCCCTAATCCAACCCATGGACCAGGGTGCGATTTCTACGTTCAAGGCGCACTACGTAAGAATTTCCTTTGACCAAGCCATCGAAGCTATGGATGAAAACCCTGAGCTGACTTTGTGGGATTATTGGAAATCATACAACATTTACCATTGTATCAAGCATGTTGCTAAAGCTTGGATTTGGTGACAGAAAAATGTATGAGTGGTATTTGGAAAACACTGCTGCAAACCGCTTCCTCAGAGATTTTGTTGGCTTCGATAACGAAGAGGAATTAAGCAACGTCCGAGGAAAATTGTTAGCTTGGCAAAGCAACTTGAGTTAGGATGTGATGAAGAAGAAATTGAAGAACTGATAAGTGAAGAACCTGAGGAATTAACAAATGAAGAACTGTTAGCAATAGAAGAAGAAAGGAAAGCTGAAGAAGAAAGAAGAGAGGAAGAAAAGGAAGTTGTAGAAGAGGAGGAGCCCGAACGAAAGTTTACTGTAAAGGGATTATCGGAAGCCATAACAAATGCTTAATACAATGCTGCATACAAGTTGGAAGGAATGGATCCGAATGTTGAACGTTTTGCCCAGATAGAGAGATCTATGCAAGAAGTAATGAGGCCATACAAAGAAATCTACGATGAAAGAAAAAGCAGAAGATCCAAACGACACTTAGCATGTTTGTCAAACGAACACAAAAGCCCGCCTCATCCAGCATCGAAGCCACCCCCTCCCTACATCGGCCAGCGCAGTAACCACCCCTTCCCCATCCCCTGCCTCGCCTGACTTAACAGCTGATCTTTCTTTCGACCGTGCGTATGAAGAAAGTGTTGATGACGTCGAACCAAGCACCAAGTGAACATTAATTTTGAGTGTTGTTTTGCTTATTTTTTTACATGCATATGTATTTTCTATTTTGTACTACAGTACTGTATGTTCTATTTTTGAACTGTAACTTTTCTATTTTCGTATTTTGATCTTCATTTGTATTTTTGTATAATAAATTCAAACTGCAAGTAAATAATATTTTATTTCTAAAACCATATTATATTAAGATGTATGTACGTAGTATATCAACTAAGCAACGGAAAAAAAAAAAGCTAAATACATTGCACCTACAGTATAAATATTAAAAATATCTCTATGATAAAATGATAAAAGTGAAACTAAAAGGAGGCATAAAAATAATAAATACATAAACAGCTTGTACGTATAGTACAACAGTAATTATTATTCAACAGAAAAAGTATGATAAAAGTGAAAACTAAAACAAAGGCATAAAAATTATAAATAAACAGCTTGTATATACATATGTACAGTAATATTATTCAACAGAAATATATGATAAAATTATAAAAGTGAAACTAAAAGGCATAAAAATGATAAATAAACAGCTTGTATATACACAATAATATTATTCAACAGAAAAAGTTACTTAAAAATGAACACATTCATATCATATGTCCTCGAGTACAGTATAATCTTCCACTTTAACCGAGTACTTATAATCCACGTGTCGGCCATTTTTGGCTGGTATTTTTGACTAACGACCATTCTGACATACGACCTGTTGGTCGGAACGGATCTAGGTCGTAACTCGGATGGTAACTGTATATATATATATATATATATATATATATATATATATATATATAATATATATACGAAATTAATCCGTTCCGAGGCGCCCTTCGTATCATGAAGTTTTCGTATCTTGGACCACATTTTACATGTAAAATGGCTAATCCGTTCAGAGCCCTCCAAAAACACCCCAGTAAATTATATTTCCAGGCCTAAAACACATGTTCTAGGGTTACGACGCCGATCCGATGGAAGAAATATGACTCCAAAAAGGCAAATTACTGTATGTACATACTTGATTAATTTTCAACTGCATGTAATGTTCAACCCCATTTTTACTGCATATATTAGGACTTTAGCATATGTCCCTTAGCAATAACCCTAGCCTATGTTAGCGGTTGCTACTGTAGCCTAGTCTATGATTCTGACATCTAAACCTAAGAGCTAAAAGCTTAGAATATGCCAATAAAATGTATAAATAATCAGTGTTCTCATTTTCAAATAATAATTAATTAATCATTAACTATAATACACAAACAAACAAAAAAAAAACCTTCCAATCGATTGTTTGCATTCAGCTCTTACCTGTCGTTACGAGTACCGAACGAACGCCAAGCAATCAATTTTTCCTAGCACACAGTAAGCCATAAATTTTCATAGTATCTCTCTTCAACTAATGAAACTACCAAAAATCATAATAACCATTCATTTCTATTCTTTATTCTATCTTTACCTAATGGAGATACCGAGTTACTGACAGCTATAATGAAACATGCATATGTAACGTAATATTAAAACAGAAGAAGAATTCTAAAAAATACGTATTTGTTGGCAGTCTGATTTATTTTAGATTTTATGATATCTAATTCACATTTTTTTTTATTAAATGTATTGCATGTACTCATTTCAAATAATTATTAAGTAACCATTAACTATAATAAACAAAACAAAAAAAGCTTCCAAACTTCTGTTTACATCCAGCACTTACGAGTATCGAACGATCGCCAAGCAATCACTTTACACAGTAAGCCATAAATTTTCATTATCTCTCTTCAACTACTGAAACTACCAAACAGTATAATAACCATTCATTTCTATTCTTTATTCTATCTTTACCTAATGTTTTTTTTTATTAAATGTATTGCATGAATAAGTTTTTCAATTTACAGCATCCTTTTACCAATAAAATACTTAAAGCACAAGGGGTAGATGCTGACCAATTAGGAGAGCAGGACCTTATGGGGTGACTAGCATCAGGAACCAATGGGAGAGTGGGAGGATGGTGGCGAGTTTACTCAGTTGGCGGCGCGGGAGTTTTAAAATTGTTCTCGGTGGTCCGGGCGAATCTCGGGACTTTACAGCAACAACCTTTCGTATCTTGAAAACTTTTCGTATGTAGAGCTGTAAAATTTTTCGTATTTGCTTTCGTATCTCGAGTTTTTAGTAAGTTGAGCCTTTCGTATGTCGAGGTACCACTCTACATACATACATACATATTGTCACATTCCTCATATTCCCATTTCCAGATTTAAACACTCTTCTGAGGAATGTGAACTGTACCCTCAATGGCCCTTCACTTACTGTCACTTCTGTTCTTAATTTCTTATTATTCACCAGCTTACTGCAGATAAATGATGCACCACCCATGGAAAAAGACACTCAGGAATGAATATTTTGATATTTATAAAACAGCTTTCAACACTAAATATAAAATTAATAAACTTTACACTTTGGTTGGGTAAACCAGACTGCTCTAGTCAGAAAATTCAGAGTACAAGTTAACTTAAATTCCGATCATGGATTTTACATATACAATATTTACAATATTTGCTTGTTTAGCAATAGTTATATGGCGCTGGGTGATCTTCAGCGATGGCTAAATGGCGCTGGTTGATTCTTATAGCGATGGCTAGATGGCACTGGTTGATTCTTATAGCGATGGCTAGATGGCACTGGTTGATTCCTATAGCGATGGCTGGATGGCGCTGGTTGATTCTTATAGCGATGGCTAGATGGCATTGGTACAACAGAGAAGTAGTCTTATTATAATATTATCGTAATATTCCCCCTAGGTTATAGACTGCTTATCTCTTGGAAAAAATTTACAATTAATTAGCCATTTGATTATATACTTCTATTTTATTCTCCTTCATTCAAGACATGGCATCGGCAATAGTATTAGCTGTACAAGTATTCTCACTACTTTAACATTTGCTGAAGAAAGAAATATATGACCATCTAAGCAATTTTAGATTGGACAGCCTAGCTTTCTCTAAGAAACAAAGTGGTAAATGATCAGAAAATATTATAGTTTCTTTCTGTCCCTCGATGTATGGTTTGAAATGAAGTATGTCAGATACTATGCTGTATAACGCCCTCTCTATTGTTGGCCAGTTCAACTGTGATCCTGTGAAGCGTCCAGAGTGGTAAGCCACAGGAAAAAGTTTATGTAAGGGAGGCAGGGTGTCATCGTCAGTGCTAATTTTCTGCAGTAACACGCTACCATGTCCATAATTGCTGGCATCTACTTGAAGATAAAAAGGTTTATCAAACGCTGGTGCCCTAAGAATAGGATAAGAAGACATTAATAATTTCAGTTGGTGAAAAATTTGTTGATGTTGAGTGGTCCATTAAAAATGTACGTAAGGACTTCTTGTCATGGGTGTTGGATATACCATTATAGATCTTATATTTACCTCTTTTAGGCAATATCTTACCACTGCCTACTTCATGACCTAAGTAAGTTACTGAAGCCTTACAGAAGTTACTCTTTGAAAGATTTATGGTAAGATTAGCTGCTCTTAATCTTTTAAAAACCTCTTCCAAAAGTTGGAGATGCTCCCAGGATGTTGTAATAACAATGTCGTCTAAATATGCATATACTCCTTCAAGTCCTTGAATCACTGTCTGGATCATCTTCTGGAAAGTAGACGGAGCATTACACACTCCAAATGGCATGACCTTATATGAAAAGAGTCCAAAAGGTACTATAAAACTTGAAATATCTTTTGCTATCTCTCTGTTAGTTCAATTTGATAATATCCTTTCATAAGGTCTATCTGAGTTAAGTATTTAGCATCACTTATTGAATCTATGATATCTACTATTCTAGGTAAAGGATAAGTGTCTTTAAGAGTAACTGCGTTTACTTTCCTATAATCGGTGCACATCCGATATTTGCCATTGGGTTTTTCCACCAACAAGCATGGAGAGGCCCATGGAGAGGAACTGGGTGAAACCAGATCATTTGCTATTAGATAATCCACTTCCTCCTTCAGAATAGCCAGTTTGTCCTTAGAAACTGTAGTAAGATTGTCGTATTGGTTGTACATCAGTCTGAATAGCAACATCATGTTTCCCAATTGTACATTTTCCAGGAGTATCCAAACACAGATCTTTATATTGCTGAATAAGTTCCAGCATTTGTTTCTTTTTGTCATCTGCCTCGAGATCCAGGTAGGAAGGAAGGGACTGTAGGATTTGAGAGTTCTCTGAATCCTTCCAAGACATCACAATTTCATCCAATAAGGACTGTTCTGCAATAGGATCAAAGGTTCAGACTGTACAACAGCAAGGTTACATACTTTCTTTGATGGTGATCTTACATAAGGTTTCAGAAGATTTATGTGGACTACCCAAGAAGATTGTCTTTTATCAGGAGTTTTAATGATGTAGTTCAACTTTCGAAATTCATTTAGTAGTTACGTATGGTCCCATGAATTTCTTACGTAAGGAATTACCAGGTATGTGATGATATAGTAATACCGCATCACCAACATTAAAACTTCTTACCTTAGCTTTCTTGTCATACAGGCGTTTCATACGTTCCTGTGTGTTTTGTAGATTTGTATGAGAAAATTGACGAAGCTTACTCAATCTCTGATTCAGTGAAGCTAGGTATTTCGAAGCATCAAATACCTCTCCCAGTCTACCATTCAGAAAAATTCTTTCCTTAATGGTGGTGAGTATGGTGCATGGTGCGAACACAGTGCAATACATACATTAATAGGTCTAAATCTTCATCCCAGTCCTTTTTTGTTTCGAAGATATACTTCCTGATTAAAGCATTCATTGTCTGATGAAATCACTCTTGGGCTCCATTTGTCTAAGGATGCTAAGCTGAGGCCAGAACATGATTAATCTTAATAGTTGTAATGTGTCTCTAAAATCCTTACTGGTAAAATTTGTTCCACAATCACACTGCATCTCAGTTGGAAAACCATAGACAGTAAAAGCATGTAACAATTGTTTAACAATAGTTTTTATACATTCAGCTTACCTGTCAGATGTATACTTAGCTATTAGACTCCGTCGCCCGACAGAATTTCGAATTTCGCGCTCACACTACAGGTAGTCTGGTGATCTACCGCTCTGCCGCTGGGTGGCAGGAATAGGAACCATTCCCGTTTTCTATCAGATTTTCTCTGTCGGCGCTACTGGCAACAACGTTGTTGGTTTCTCCGGCTGGATTTCGTTTTTTGCATCGCAATTGATCTTCGTTTTGGACCTTTTGGCGATGTGTTTGGATCGTTGTACTGGCATACGCTTTTGTGGACCATTGTTTGGATTTGGATTGGATTTTTCTTCATGATGTCTGATTCTGGAAGTGTTGTGAGAATGTGTGTTGCAAGGTGAGGGTTGCAAGGTGAGAATGCCGAAAGCCTCGGTTGATCCTCACACTGTGTGTAAAGTGTGTAGAAAGTATGAATGTTCTTTCGATAACACTTGTCACGAATGCGAGAGTTTGAGTGCTGAAGGGTGGAAGTCTCTAACTTCTTATTTGAAGAAGTTAGAAAGAGACCGCTCTAACTTCTTATTTGAAGAAGTTAGAAAGAGACCGGTTGAGGAAGTCTTCTTCCAAAACCATGCCTAGCTCTCTTTCTAGTGATGTGGTAAGTAATTTTGTACCCTCTTCTTCTATGATGAATGCTCCTTCTAATATTTCAGTACAGTGGGGCCTCGTTATCCACGGGGGAGGGCCAAGAACCCCCGTGATAAGTAAATACCCGTGTTATCCTGATACCCCCCTCAAAAATTGCTTAAAACTGCCTACTTTTAATAGTTAACCCACCCAAGAGCACTATTCCAATGTTTATAACTGCCTACTTTAGTTCAAACACCAAATATGTTTTCAACTATCACCTAAAACTAAATTCAAGACAGTTTTAAAGTTATTGTACAAAATTAGCCTTAAAAAATAAATGTAGTATGTACTACTGTACATATGTAGGCCTACTAGCCTAGGGATTACAGCTAGAAGCCTACATACGCATGGTGGGCTCTTTTTTTTTTTCACAAGGAAATGAGAGGATGAGGGGTAAGAGAACTATCAAAATTATGTAAATCATATAGGGTACTCACCAACAATCTATGTTGATAAAAGATGGCGACGATTTTGCAGTGCAATCCAGTAATATAATAACGATAACTGCTACCAACAGTAGCAGCGAAACATCTCTTCCCTTCGTCACAACACGTTAATCGTATATTCCACGTAAAACCTTCATCTGACCTTTAGGCGTCTTTCCCATAAGAGTAAAAGAATCAGGGCTTTTGGATGCCACATAATTAACTTGTTTATATGAGTACAATTTAAAGAACGCGCCGCACACCACATTTCATAACAACAAACCAACCTTGGACAAACGTTGGACAAACGTGAGTAGGCCAGTGTTGCCAACTGGGAATGGCAATTTCTTGCTAGATTTTGTTCCATAAAAGGCTAAAAAAAATCACATACTGTGTATACTCGAATAACGTGCAATCTCCCATATTGTGCGACCCCCAAATTTTCACCAATAAACAGTGGTTTTGTGTTTTGTCATGTATCTCATGTATCATGCAAGTTCATAAGGTTGGTGGTTTAGCCTGCTAATGGCCGAGTCATTCAGATGTGTGCTGATGCTAGTCAATTTACGGTAATTTTCTTATTAATCTCGAGAATTGAATAGAAAATCTCAAGATTAAAAAAAAATCCCAAGATAATAAAATAATTGTAAAAATAACACGCCTTGGAGTCCTTAATCATTCTCTCTCTCTCTCTCTCTCTCTCTCTCTCTCTCTCTCTCTCTCCTCTCTCTCTCTCTCTCTCTCTCTCAGGAATAAATACGTACGTACTGTAATTTGAGTCTTTCACCAACGGGTATCAGTAAATGTGTAGACATTGTGTGCGTGTTTAAAAAAATGTGCAGTACACACACATTCCGATGTTTCGGTTTTTGGAATTTTTCAGATTTCGGAAATGTGAGGTCAGATGCATAATCAAACAACGCCACTACTGCAGCAAAAACATTTTTTCCCTTTATGTTTTTTCATTATTGTTATTTATTAATTACAGTTTATTTAAATAAATATTAATATATAATACTGTTAATGAATGTGAGATAATTAAGATCACCTATAATAAAATAGTGGGACAATTAATACCATATGTTCACTAATAGGTATTATTTTCAAAACAAACATTCCGTAAAACACAAAAAATATGTACATAACAATCAAATATAATAATGTTTTTGCAGTTCAACTTGTGTAATTTTAACAATAAGTATGACTATATAATATATTTCACCATATCGATCTTGAAGTTGAAGAGTCGTAAAATTCTGAGGATGGTCCGGGAAAAGGATTTGTACTTTGTGATTACGTATCGCTACAACACCATGTGGTATTTTCATACCACTATATTGATGACGCATCGCTACGACACACTGGTGTTTTTTCATACCACTATACGTTAAGTTAAAAACATGAACATAGAATCGACTTTGCGACTTCGTTTTCACTTTGATATTTTTAACGATACAATAACTATCATTTGTACTACTAAAACCATCTTCACATAAGTAATTTTTCGTAAGATATGTGTTGTTGCAAAAGCTAGCTTATACACAAAAGGCTTTTATAATTTTAAGTCATCTTAGATATCATATGCACCCAAACTCATTGTGGGGAAATTTACTACTGTTTCCTCGGATATTGAAATACTTTAGCATCATTCAAACACTTTAATAATATAATGCATAAATACTAGGCTATACATATTTACATCGTATACATATACTACAGTTATACCCATACTTTTATATACAAAGTTAACAGTTATACATACTTTTATATACAAAGTTAATCATATGAGTAGTAATCAGACGACAGCTGTGCACTGGACTACGTACGTACTACTTGGAAGATAAAACAAACAAAAATTTTGTTGTTGTTAGTCGCAGTCGCCGGGATAGATTAACATTTTTCCAGAGATTAAAGAGCTGAATTTTTGTTTTGAAGGTATGTCAAAAACCGCGTATTATATTATTGTTTTCACGAAGGAATAATTATATAAAGAAAATTATTGAGTAATTTTTGCCGTCAGCAGTCAGAAAATCACGAACATGGTAACGTTCAACCCTAGTGCCATCCATGCCATATGTCTATAAATAGAACAGAAGCAGAGGGCTCAGTCATTGGATAACAGATCTCCATGGCTACCAACCAACCAATCAGGTGTTAGTTATACTACTCTGTAATTTTTTATTTTTAATGAACGTTTACACACACGAAGCTAACGATGATGTATGTGTTTTGCATACAGTACGTAGTTTTTAGTTTTTTATTATTAGTGTAAGTATTTTACTGATTTCATGAAGAATAGAATGATTCCTTCTCATTACTTTGAATGCAAATGGCTTGAAGATTCTTCCGCAAAAAAGAAGAGAAAAAAAAAATTTCCTTAGAAGATGATACCTATTTACTAACGCGGTTGACATACCTTCAAAACAAAATTCAGCTCTTTAATCTCTGGAAAAATGTTAATCTATCCCGGCGACTAACAACAACAAAATTTTTGTTTGTTTTATCTTCCAAGTAGTACGTATGTAGCCAGTGCACAGCTGTCGTCTGATCACTACTCATATGATTAACTTTGTGTATATAAAAGTATGTGTATATAACTGTTAACTTTGTATATAAAGTATGTGTATATAACTGTATGTAGTATTTGTATACGATGTAAATATGTATAGCCTAGTATTTATTTTGCATTATATTATTAAAGTGTTTGAATGATGCTAAAGTATTTCAATATCCGAGGAAACAGTAGTAAATTTCCCCACAATGAGTTTGGGTACATATGTATATCTAGATGACTTAAATTATAAAAGCCTTTTATGTATAAGCTAGCTTTTGCAACAACACATATCTTACGAAAAATTACTTATGTGAAGATGGTTTAGTAGTACAAATGATAGTTATTGTATCGTTAAAAATATCAAAGTGAACGAAGTCGCAAAGTCGATTTCTATGTCATGTTTTTCCTTAAACGCGTTGACTTAAAGGAGAACGTTATTTTGGTTGTTTTGTATCACTGCCCATAACAATGCAGTGTATATGATGATTCTTCTAAACTATTATTCACTACAAAATAACGATGATATTTTGTATTGAAAATTAATGTTACATATATTCCAAACATTATTACTACGTAGCATGAATAGTACTATAAATATCGAAAGATAATCTTGCTGTGAACGCTACCATAATTTGATTTTCATCATACGTACGTACATTTTGTCAGCTGGCTGGCCTCGCATAGATAAAATTGATTTCACTGATATGGAATTTACTCCCACGAATAGCCTTTTTATTTATGAAGATATGACGACTTAAAGGAGAACGTTATTTTGGTGGTTTTATTACTGCCACAAACCCATAACAATGCAGTGTATGTATGATAATTCTAAACTATTATTCACTACCAAAATAACGATGATATTTTGTATTGAAAATTAATGTACGTATTATTCCAAACATTATTACTACGTAGCATGAATAGTACTATAAAAATTTCGAGAGAGAATCTTGCTGTGAACGCTATCATAATTTGATTTTCATATACGTACGTACTTTTGTCAGCTGGCTGGCCTCGCATAGATCAAATTGATTTCACTGATATGGAATTACTCCACGAATAGCCTTTTTATTATGAAGATATGACGATAATATATAAGGTAAAAAATGCTTTTATGTATTTCGTTTACGCTTCGTCGCCAATAACAAGCAGCAATACTTACGATAATCTATGACAAATAGCGTTTGTATGACTTCATTGTTCAGAGAAGTTATATACGAATACTGCCAAAATAATAATGAAGTTCGAATTAATTTTAGCCTTAATGTTATTACTACTGTAATTACACTACCACTACTATTAAAATTTCTAAAAGTTTATCAAACAAAAAAATGTCGCTTTGAACGCAACCGTATACATAAACCATTTTCATACGTAAAGGTATATGCTTACATTTTGTGGCTGGCCACTCCGACGATAAGTTGAGTGTAATGATGTGGAATTAGTCTTTGAATAGGCTATTTATTATGAAGATATGACTATAATATATATGGTAAGAATGGTTTTATTACCTTTATTGTCAGTTAATATCATAATGTGAATGTTTGTGTACGTTGGTGGTTATCGCACTGCAACTACGCTTAGCCTACCAATGAACGTCGTACATAAACCTTGAATAGGCTATTTATTTCGAAGATAGGACAATAATATATTAGGTGAGAATGGTTTTATTACCTTTATTGTCAGTTAATATCATTATATGAGTCTTTAAATGAATGTTGGTAGTTATCGGACCACGGCCGAGGGTTAGCCTACCGAAAAACATCGCATACGCAACACAACAAACCCGTGATGCAGCGATTCATATCAGTGATGTAACATGAGAAACGGTCCAAGAAAAAACCCGTGATTAACTGGATCCGTGAATACTGATCCGTGAATAAGCGATGCCCCACTGTACCTTCACCTAATGCAGATCCTACGGATTCTGCATCAGAAATTGCAAATCTTAAAGCTGCCCTTAAGAAAATGGAACTTAAAATGGCGGCTATAGAAGGTAACATAGTGAGTTTAAATAGAGCTGTGGATAGTGATTTGAGTGTCCCCAGTGTAGTGGGGATTGGCTCCACAATGCTCCCAGGCCTAGACCTCTTTCAAGCTCCCAAGCCCAGAGGAGAAGGAATGTCATAAGCCGTACGGAGGTTGTGGAGAATCCCCACCAGTCAGATATCACCTCGGCAGATTCTGTAACACCTCAGACTGCCAGATATCGCTACAGGAAAAGCGTTCTCCGTGAGTGTTTCTCTTCATCGGAAAATTCGTCTCCCAAGAGAGGATGGAGATCTGCGGACCTTTCCCGTCCCCTGAAGAGGAGCTGGAAAGAAGCTCTATTAAACTCGAGTCCTGAACAGTTTCCGGAGGAATTGCCATCGGAGAATAAGAAAGCAAAAACTGTTGCTTTCTCCTGCGGGGTCGTGGGAACCTGAGAAAGACCGTTCTCCTTCCCCTCCTTTAGACCCAAATAAAGAAACCATGAGAATCTTTAGAAATATGCAAGATTCAATTGCTTCTCTAGTTGGAGTCCTATCTAGAGATCCTCCCAGAAGAAAGGATTCACATCTTCCAGTGAAGAAATCTAAAACTCCTTTATACGAGATTCCTCGGAAAGAAGTTTCTTCATCAGATGATGATTCTTCAGTCTCGTCAATCTTCCATAAACCTGCCAAGAGTCGTACTCAAGTTAGGAATGAGGCGCCAGCCAGGCGTCAAGCGCCAACCAGGCGCAAGGCGCCAGCCAGGCACGAAGCGCCAGCTAGGCGCAAAACTTCAGATGAGAGTGAAGATTCTATCAGGCGTAAAGAGTTTACCGAGGCGCCAGCCAGGCGCAGAACGTCAGCTAATAGTGATTCTTCTTTTGGGAGTAGATATCCTTCCAAGAAAGTGACAGTATCCACTTCAACCTCTCAGAAGAAATCGGTAGAAAGGCAAGAGAAGACTTCTAGGTCTGACAGTCACTCTCCTGCCAGGAGTATTTCTCCCGGAAACAAGATCCCCGGATAGAGATTCTTCCAAAAGAACTCGTTCCCCTACTAATTTGGAATTGGAGGATGTGTCGGAAGAGGAGATTTCGACCAGTGAAGGCCTTTCCAATTATAAGGTGCTAGCTTCACTTCTCCTGCAAGAGTTTGGAGATTCGTTAAGCCCTGCAGCTCCTCCTTCTCCTAGATCACTATTTTCTAGTACCAAAACACCGAAGTTCTCTTCATTTTTAAAGATGAAACCAGCAATATCCATGAAGGCTCTTCAGTCATTGAATACATGGATGAGCTCTAAGAAAGAAGCTTTGAAAACGGTTTATTGCTCTCCTCCCTGCAAACTGGGAGGTAGGAGAGGCATTTGGTACAGAACAGAGGAAGCTATGGGACTTATGCTCCCTTCATCTGCAGAAG
>NC_087205.1:65568868-65588282 GCF_015104395.2 Macrobrachium nipponense | reverse complement strand
CTTCTGCAGATGAAGGGAGCATAAGTCCCATAGCTTCCTCTGTTCTGTACCAAATGCCTCTCCTACCTCCCAGTTTGCAGGGGGGAGAGCAATAAACCGTCTTCAAAGCCTCTTTCTTAGAGCTCATCCATGTATTCAATGACTGAAGAGCCTTCATGGATATTGCTGGTTTATCTTTAAAAATGAAGAGAACTTCGGTGTTTTGGTACTAGAAAATAGTGATCTAGGAGGAGGAGGAGCTGCAGGGCTTAACAAATCTCCGAACTCTTGCAGGAGAAGTGAAGCTAGCACCTTATAATTGGAAAGGCCTTCACTGGTCGAAATCTCCTCTTCCGACACATCCTCCAATTCCAAATTAGTAGGGGAACGAGTTCTTTTGGAAGAATCTCTATCCGGGGATCTTGTTTCCCGGGGAGAAATACTCCTGGCAGGAGAGTGACTGTCAGACCTAGAAGTCTTCTCTTGCCTTTCTACCGATTTCTTCTGAGAGGTTGAAGTGGATACTGTCACTTTCTTGGAAGGATATCTACTCCCAAAAGAAGAATCACTATTAGCTGACGTTCTGCGCCTGGCTGGCGCCTCGTAAACCTTTCTTTAACGCCTTTTTGATAGAAATCTTCACTCTCATCTGAAGTTTGCGCCTAGCTGGCGCCTCGCGCCTGGTTGGCGCTTGACGCCTGGCTGGCGCCTCATTCCTAACTTGAGTACGACTCTTAGCAGGTTTATGGAAGATTGACGAGACTGAAGAATCATCATCTGATGAAGAAACTTCTTTCCGAGGAATCTCGTATAAAGGAGTTTTAGATTTCTTCACTGGAAGATGTGAATCCTTTCTTCTGGGAGGATCTCTAGATAGGACTCCAACTAGAGAAGCAATTGAATCTTGCATATTTCTAAAGATTCTCATGGTTTCTTTATTTGGGTCTAAAGGAGGGGAAGGAGAACGGTCTTTCTCAGGTTCCCACGACCCCGCAGGAGAAAGCAACAGTTTTTGCTTTCTTATTCTCCGATGGCAATTCCTCCGGAAACTGTTCAGGACTCGAGTTTAATAGAGCTTCTTTCCAGCTCCTCTTCAGGGGACGGGAAAGGTCCGCAGATCTCCATCCTCTCTTGGGAGACGAATTTTCCGATGAAGAGAAACACTCACGGAGAACGCTTTTCCTGTAGCGATCTCTGGCAGTCTGAGGTGTTACAGAATCTGCCGAGGTGACATCTGACTGGTGGGGATTCTCCACAACCTCCGTACGGCTTTTGACATTCCTTCTCCTCTGGGCTTGGGAGCTTGAAAGAGGTCTAGGCCTGGGAGCATTGTGGAGCCAATCCCCACTACACTGGGGACACTCAAATCACTATCCACAGCTCTATTTAACTCACTATGTTTACCTTCTATAGCCGCCATTTTAAGTTCCATTTTCTTAAGGGCAGCTTTAAGATTTGCAATTTCTGATGCAGAATCCGTAGGATCTGCATTAGGTGAAGGTACTGAAATATTAGAAGGAGCATTCATCATAGAAGAAGAGGGTACAAAATTACTTACCACATCACTAGAAAGAGAGCTAGGCATGGTTTTGGAAGAAGACTTCCTCAACCGGTCTCTTTCTAACTTCTTCAAATAAGAAGTTAGAGACTTCCACCCTTCAGCACTCAAACTCTCGCATTCGTGACAAGTGTTATCGAAAGAACATTCATACTTTCTACACACTTTACACACAGTGTGAGGATCAACCGAGGCTTTCGGCATTCTCACCTTGCAACCCTCACCTTGCAACACACATTCTCACAACACTTCCAGAATCAGACATCATGAAGAAAAATCCAATCCAAATCCAAACAATGGTCCACAAAAGCGTATGCCAGTACAATGATCCAAACACATCGCCAAAAGGTCCAAAACGAAGATCAATTGCGATGCAAAAAACGAAATCCAGCCGGAGAAACCAACAACGTTGTTGCCAGTAGCGCTGACAGAGAAAATCTGATAGAAAACGGGAATGGTTCCTATTCCTGCCACCCAGCGGCAGAGCGGTAGATCACCAGACCTACCTGTAGCGTGAGCGCGAAATTCGAAATTCTGTCGGGCGACGGACTCTAATAGCTAAGTATACATCTGACAGGTAAGCTGAATGTATAAAAACTATTGTTAAACAATTGTTACATGCTTTTACTGTCTATGGTTTTCCAACGATGATGCAGTGTGATTGTGGAACAAATTTTACCAGTAAGGATTTTAGAGAGACATTACAACTATTAAGATTAATCATGTTCTGGCCTCAGCTTATCATCCTTAGACAAATGGAGCCCTAGAGTGATTTCATCAGACAATGAATGCTTTAATCAGGAAGTATATCTTCGAAACGAAAAAGGACTGGGATGAAGATTTAGACCTATTAATGTATGTATTGCACTGTGTTCGCACCATGCACCATACTCACCACCATTAAGGAAAGAATTTTTCTGAATGGTAGACTGGGAGAGGTATTTGATGCTTCGAAATACCTAGCTTCACTGAATCAGAGATTGAGTAAGCTTCGTCAATTTTCTCATACAAATCTACAAAACACACAGGAACGTATGAAACGCCTGTATGACAAGAAAGCTAAGGTAAGAAGTTTTAATGTTGGTGATGCGGTATTACTATATCATCACATACCTGGTAATTCCTTACGTAA
The DNA here is from genome assembly GCF_015104395.2 of Macrobrachium nipponense. Taxonomy (NCBI): domain Eukaryota; kingdom Metazoa; phylum Arthropoda; class Malacostraca; order Decapoda; family Palaemonidae; genus Macrobrachium; species Macrobrachium nipponense. Next base: position 65,585,613 of record NC_087205.1, on the reverse strand, counting down.
GAAATTCATGGGACCATACGTAACTACTAAACGAATTTCGAAAGTTGAACTACATCATTAAAACTCCTGATAAAAGACAATCTTCTTGGGTAGTCCACATAAATCTTCTGAAACCTTATGTAAGATCACCATCAAAGAAAGTATGTAACCTTGCTGTTGTACAGTCTGAACCTTTGATCCTATTGCAGAACAGTCCTTATTGGATGAAATTGTGATGTCTTGGAAGGATTCAGAGAACTCTCAAATCCTACAGTCCCTTCCTTCCTACCTGGATCTCGAGGCAGATGACAAAAAGAAACAAATGCTGGAACTTATTCAGCAATATAAAGATCTGTGTTTGGATACTCCTGGAAAATGTACAATTGGAAACATGATGTTGCTATTCAGACTGATGTACAACCAATACGACAATCTTACTACAGTTTCTAAGGACAAACTGGCTATTCTGAAGGAGGAAGTGGATTATCTAATAGCAAATGATCTGGTTTCACCCAGTTCCTCTCCATGGGCCTCTCCATGCTTGTTGGTGGAAAAACCCAATGGCAAATATCGGATGTGCACCGATTATAGGAAAGTAAATGCAGTTACTCTTAAAGACACTTATCCTTTACCTAGAATAGTAGATATCATAGATTCAATAAGTGATGCTAAATACTTAACTCAGATAGACCTTATGAAAGGATATTATCAAATTGAACTAACAGAGAGATAGCAAAAGATATTTCAAGTTTTATAGTACCTTTTGGACTCTTTTCATATAAGGTCATGCCATTTGGAGTGTGTAATGCTCCGTCTACTTTCCAGAAGATGATCCAGACAGTGATTCAAGGACTTGAAGGAGTATATGCATATTTAGACGACATTGTTATTACAACATCCTTTTGGGAAAAACATCTCCAACTTTTGGAAGAGGTTTTTAAAAGATTAAGAGCAGCTAATCTTACCATAAATCTTTCAAAGAGTAACTTCTGTAAGGCTTCAGTAACTTACTTAGGTCATGAAGTAGGCAGTGGTAAGATATTGCCTAAAAGAGGTAAATATAAGATCTATAATGGTATATCCAACACCCATGACAAGAAGTCCTTACGTACATTTTTGGGTATGACTGGATACTATAGTAAATTTTGTCCAAATTATTCTAGCATTACTGGACCATTGTTTGAACTTACTTCAAATAAGAAAAACTTTTAATGGACCACTCAACATCAACAAATTTTTCACCAACTGAAATTATTAATGTCTTCTTATCCTATTCTTAGGGCACCAACGTTTGATAAACCTTTTTATCTTCAAGTAGATGCCAGCAATTATGGACATGGTAGCGTGTTACTGCAGAAAATTAGCACTGACGATGACACCCTGCCTCCCTTACATAAACTTTTTCCTGTGGCTTACCACTCTGGACGCTTCACAGGATCACAGTTGAACTGGCCAACAATAGAGAGGGCATTATACAGCATAGTATCTGACATACTTCATTTCAAACCATACATCGAAGGACAGAAAGAAACTATAATATTTTCTGATCATTTACCACTTTGTTTCTTAGAGAAAGCTAGGCTGTCCAATCTAAAATTGCTTAGATGGTCATATATTCTTTCTTCAGCAAATGTTAAAGTAGTGAGAATACTTGGTACAGCTAATACTATTGCCGATGCCATGTCTTGAATGAAGGAGAATAAAATATGAAAGTATATAATCAAATGGCTAATTAATTGTAAATTTTTCCAAGAGATAAGCAGTCTATAACCTAGGGGGAATATTACGATAATATTATAATAAGACTACTTCTCTGTTGTACCAATGCCATCTAGCCATCGCTATAAGAATCAACCAGCGCCATCCAGCCATCGCTATAGGAATCAACCAGTGCCATCTAGCCATCGCTATAAGAATCAACCAGCGCCATTTAGCCATCGCTGAAGATCACCCAGCGCCATATAACTATTGCTAAACAAGCAAATATTGTAAATATTGTATATGTAAAATCCATGATCGGAAATTTAAGTTAACTTGTACTCTGAATTTTCTGACTAGAGCAGTCTGGTTTACCCAACCAAAGTGTAAAGTTTATTAATTTTATATTTAGTGTTGAAAGCTGTTTTATAAATATCAAAATATTCATTCCTGAGTGTCTTTTTCCATTGGTGTTGCATCATTTATCTGCAGTAAGCTGGTGAATAATAAGAAATTAAGAACAGAAGTGACAGTAAGTGAAGGGCCATTGAGGGTACAGTTCACATTCCTCAGAAGAGTGTTTAAATCTGGAAATGGGAATATGAGGAATGTGACAATATGTATGTATGTATGTAGAGTGGTACCTTGACATACGAAAGGCTCAACTTACTAAAAACTCGAGATACGAAAGCAAATACGAAAAATTTTACAGCTCTACATACAAAAAGTTTTCAAGATACGAAAGGTTGTTGCTGTAAAGTCCCGAGATTCTCCCGGACCACCGAGAACAATTTTAAAACTCCCGCGCCGCCAACTGAGTAAACTCGCCACCATCCTCCCACTCTCCCATTGGTTCCTGATGCTAGTCACCCCATAAGGTCCTGCTCTCCTAATTGGTCAGCATCTACCCCTTGTGCTTTAAGTATTTTATTGGTAAAAGGATGCTGTAAATTGAAAAACTTATTCATGCAATACATTTAATAAAAAAAAAAACATTAGGTAAAGATAGAATAAAGAATAGAAATGAATGGTTATTATACTGTTTGGTAGTTTCAGTAGTTGAAGAGAGATAATGAAAATTTATGGCTTACTGTGTAAAGTGATTGCTTGGCGATCGTTCGATACTCGTAAGTGCTGGATGTAAACAGAAGTTTGGAAGCTTTTTTTTGTTTTGTTTATTATAGTTAATGGTTACTTAATAATTATTTGAAATGAGTACATGCAATACATTTAATAAAAAAAATGTGAATTAGATATCATAAAATCTAAAATAAATCAGACTGCCAACAAATACGTATTTTTTAGAATTCTTCTTCTGTTTTAATATTACGTTACGTATGCGTGTTTCATTATAGCTGTCAGTAACTCGGTATCTCCATTAGGTAAAGATAGAATAAAGAATAGAAATGAATGGTTATTATGCTTTTTGGTAGTTTCATTAGTTGAAGAGAGATACTAATGAAAATTTATGGCTTACTGTGTGCTAGGAAAAATGATTGCTTGGCGTTCGTTCGGTACTCGTAAGACGGGTAAGAGCTGAATGCAAACAATCGATTGGAAGGTTTTTTTTTTGTTTGTTTGTGTATTATAGTTAATGATTAATTAATGATTATTTGAAATGAGTAACACTGATTATTTATACATTTTATTGGCATATTCTAAGCTTTTAGCTCTTAGGTTTAGATGTCAGAATCATAGACTAGGCTACAGTAGCAACCGCTAACATAGGCTAGGGTTATTGCTAAGGGACATATGCTAAAGTCCTAATATATGCAGTAAAAATGGGGTTGAACATTACATGCAGTTGAATATTACTCAAGTATGTACATACAGTAATTTGCCTTTTTGGAGTCTTATTTCTTCCATCGGATCGGCGTCGTAACCCTAGAACATGTGTTTTAGGCCTGGAAATATAATTTACTGGGGTGTTTTTGGAGGGCTCTGAACGGATTAGCCATTTTACATGTAAAATGTGGTCCAAGATACGAAAACTTCATGATACGAAGGGCGCCTCGGAACGGATTAATTTCGTATATATATTATATATATACAGGCGGTCCCCGGGTTACGACGGTTCCGGCTTACGACGTTCCGGGGTTACGACGCTTTTTCTTAAATATTCAATGGAAAATCCGTCCTGGGTTACGACGCTTGTTCCGAGGTTACGACGCTGACGCTTCCGACGCTCCGAGTTAACGACGCTTTTAAAAAACGCATGCTATGATAAAAATCCTTTATAGTTTAGCACAGTATATAATAAAAATATGTTTTTGGTTACATTACAACAAAAATTTTGAGGTTATGAGATTTTGACACTTTTTTTTTTTTTCGTATTTTTTTGAAAAGTTTTTTAGTGACGCCGCATATGCGGAACTAGTTTGCGGGCGAATGAATACACTAGCTTGGGATGCGCAGTTTAAAACAGTCCAAAAGCGCAAATATAATGAAAAATCATTGCTTGTTTCCAGTACATAATTAAAAAAACTAAGTTTCTGGTTAGATTACAACACAAATTCCAAGGTTACGACGTTTTGTTATGCTTTTTAACGATACCTCATATGCAGAACTAGTTTTTGAGCGGAGGTACATAAATTAATTAACGCTATTAAACTGTATGGTAAATTGACCGAACAACGACCTCGGACGGTCGAGGACGCCAAGCGTAACAATACGAAAGGACGCCACTTCAATCGCGTGTCTGCCTGAAGTTCAGTCGTTGTGTGCTAAGACGTTGCTGAAATTCCTTGCCATTTTCGCAAATTTACAATGGCTCCTAAACGCCAAAGTACTTCCTCCGATGATAGTTCATCCAAGAAGAGGAAGGTCATCACGATGGAGGTCAAATATGACGTGGTAAAGCGTTCGGAGAAGGGAGAAACTAACACCGAAATAGGCCGTTCTTTAGGCTTGAGCAGGACCACGGTGGTAACCATTGTGAAGGACAAGGAACGTATTCTGAAGCATGTTAAGGATGCTGCACCGATGAAGTCCAACGGTGATAAACGAGAAGCAACGTAGCCAGAGCATTGTTGAAATGGAGAAATTGCTCATGATCTGGCTGGAGGACCAGAACCAGCGACGTGTTCCGGTGAGCTTAAGTGTGATCCAGGAGAAGGCTAGCGCTGCATGAGGCAGTAGTGAAAAAGTTTGGCGAAGGCATTGCTGGTGGTGAATTTTCCGCGAGTAGAGGTTGGTTTAACCGTTTTAAGGCTCGTGCAAATTTGCATAATGTGAAGCTGCAAGGTGAAGCTGCTAGTGCTGATAGCGAAGCAGCAGAAAGTTTTCCAGGTGGTTTGGCTGAGATAATTAAGGATGGTGGTTACACGGCTGACCAAGTCTTTAATGTGGATGAGACTGGATTATTTTGGAAAAGAATGCCAAATCGAACGTACCTTTCCAAGGAGGAGAAGTCAGCACCTGGCCATAAAGCTGGAAAGGAGCGACTGACTTTGCTGTTTGGGGCCAATGCAAGTGGTGATTTGTAAACTGAAGCCCTTGCTGGTGTATTTGGCCGAGAATCCCAGGGCTTTCAAGGGCATTTTCAAGAGTCAACTCCCTGTGATTTGGAAATCAAACAAGAAGGCTTGGGTTACCTTAATGGTCTTCGAAGATTGGTTCAATAACCATTTCGTGCCAGCAGTGGAGCGGTATTTTGACTTCGAAGGGTCTGCCTTTTAAGGCCCTCTTAGTCCTGGACAATGCCCAGGTCACCCTTCAATTTGAGCGACATGCATCCTAATGTGAAGGTGGTGTACCTCCCACCCAATACCACATCGCTGATACAGCCAATGGACCAGGGAGTAATAGCTAATTTCAAGGCTTACTACCTTAGAAGGACCATACGTTTTGCTTTGAGGGCCATAGAAGCTAACAAGGAGTTGACACTGAAGCAATTCTGGAAGGGCTACAACATTGCTGATGCAGTGAAAAATATTGCAAGTGCTTGGGACGAGGTGAAGACGACCACTTTAAATGGGGCCTGGAAGAAACTGTGTCCACAGTTTGTGCACAGTTTTGAAGGCTTTGACCAGGCAGAAGACGTCGAGACTGTGACGAGGAAGATCGTAGGGCTAAGCAAGAGGCTGAAACTAGATCTTGAACCTGATGATGTAACAGAGCTGCTGGCTTCCCATGGGGAGAGGAATTGTCTGCAGAGGACTTACTTGAACTTGAACAACAATGATTGAGGAAGAGGAGGCGGCACCAGAGCCAAAACCCAGGTCATTAACTGTGAAAGGCTTGTCAGAGGGTTTTACTCATCTGGAGAGAGCCTTGGCTTCTTTGAGGCAGAAGACCCTAACGTTTCTAGGTTTGACAAAATCAAGAGAGGAATCATGGATTTGGTGACTTTCTACAAGGAGACCCTGAAGGAGAAGCAGACGAAGAGAAGTGTGCAGTCCAGGCTTGACACTTTCTTTCACAAGTCTCCAGTACCACCACCTCCCACTCCTAGTCCTGGTAAGGAATTCTGAACTTTTTTTACTAATTTATGTGTTTACATAGTGTACATATTAAAATGTGTTAATTTTTTAATGTAACAACTAAATGTAAGAGTAAATTGTAACTTCATTAATTTTCATCATTTGTAATTTTATTGCAGAAGTGGTGACAGTTCCAGATCTCCCCTGTACTACCTGTGACAGTTCCAGATCTCCCTGTACTACCTGTGACAGTTCCAGATCTCCCTGTACTACCTGTGACAGTTCCAGATCCCCCTGTACCTGGACCCTCTGTAGCAGCCCGCCCACCTGTACGTGTACAATCAGGTAAGCAATTTCATTTTTCTCATTTTCATGTTGGAAATTGTTTACACCCTACATACATACGTACACTAACTTACATAGTGGTACAATGTGTTTGATGTTGCATAACCTTATTATTTTTTTTTTTCATTTCAGACCCCTTTGATAGTGACAGTGACCCAGATGACCCTGAGCCTTTCCATGGTTTTGATGCCTCGCCCTATACATCAGGTAAGGAATCCTTAACAAATTTGTATAAAATGTTTTATAAATTGCTAATAGAAATTTTATTAAAAGTGTACATATGCTACAATTACATCCACCTTATAATATATTTATGTACCCTATCATTCTTTCCAGATCTAGATGTTCCCTCATCAGTTGATACGAGTATCACCTCTCCAGAGCCCAAATCAGTTGATACGAGTAGTATCACCTCTCCCATTCCTTCAGGTAAAAGAATTCTTCATTTTTTATATTGAACATACGTATTACACACTACATATGTCAAACAGTAATAACATGTGCAGTAGTTACAGTAGTAGTAACTATCATTTTATATATTTTTTATCATTCCAGACTCCCAAGCACCTGCCATCCCACTCCATAGCCCAGCCACCCACTCTCATGTACCATATGGCCATCCCAGTAAGCAAGCCAACCACTAGAATTTGGTAAGGACATTTTTTTTATTAATGTTTTATTATTACATATGTAATAACCATGTTATGTATGTAACATACATACTATAATCATATGTACTATTACATTATCATTCCAGACTGGCATGCACCTGTGACTTACATAAACCAGACCTCTACATAGCCTACATGTCTTCATTTTGCTGAAGGTAAGGAAACCTCAGTTGTGTTTAATGTTTGCATACGTACAATAAATTTTGTACACCTAAGTGGTTACATACTGTCCTTTAATATTAATTCTTCATTCCAGACTGCCCATCATCCTAGCCTGTTATCTGTGATAAAGCACACTGAAGTTAGGTTTGGAATGCATCCTTATCATGAATGCTCTACACCTCCACCTCCATCTCCCACAACCTAGGTAACAGCTTTGAGACTCACTAAAAGTTGGTAAGTTATGTAAGGAATTTCTAAATTAAGTTTTATACTACATGTTATATGTGATATTAAACCACTGTATGGTGCATATTACTGTATGTAACTTACTCTGCATAGAGGACTTACTGACAAAATTATTTTTGTACATTCCAGAGTCCCCTGAATGATGTAGGCTATGGGGCCACATAAGACTTTGTCCATCCAGGGTTACATTGAACGACAACTTTAAACTAAAAGTAAGGAATTAATTAACATACATTAACTCTTTTAGTACTCTTGATATATCTACAGTAATTAACATATTGCATTCACAACTTTCTGTAGTGTATAATATTTTGTACACTAATTTTGTTACTTTTTCCTTCCAGAACCAACATTTTTCACACAACTCCAGGTTGTTACTAACAAATTACTACAAGTGTCATCAAGGGATAACTACAAGTAGAAGCACCATTTTTGGATGGAAAAACCCTTCAGGAAAGTATACGTATCAAATGTAACATGTAGTGTAACAAAGTATGAACAGTAAGGTTTTTTGGTTTTTACATACAGTAGTATTACATACGTACATAACTTTTTTTTACAGGAATTTCCAACCAAGTTTGATTATGTACATACATGTTATAAACCACTACGTATGGTTACTGTATGTAACTTACTAAACATACATAACATGACTTAACTTTGATACTTTTTTGGTACAATCCAGAAAACCAGGACCCCCTCCATGATGCAGGCTATGGGCCACATAAAACTTTGTCCAGGGTTACTACATAACATAGCACGACAACTGTAAACTATGTACTACTGTACTAAAGGTAAGGAATTATACATAGTAGTAAACATACATTAAGTAAGTTTTATACGTACATACTAAAAAAAGTGACCAAGATCTCTCACATGGGATAAGTGATCAAGGTCCCTCATGGAATTACATACTGTACACTCCCTGCTGAACAGGGGGTGTAGACCAATCATTTACAATATGCATACCAGTTGATATTAAACCACTGTATGGTGCATATTACTGTATGTAACTTACTATGCATAGAGTACTTACTGACAAAATTATTTTTTGTACATTCCAGAACCCCCTGAATGATGTAGGCTATGGGGCCACATAAGACTTTGTGCATCCAGGGTTACATAGCACGACAACTTTAAACTAAAGGTAAGGAATTAATTAACATACATTAACTAAGTTTTATACATGTTATATATGTGATATTAAAACCACTGTATGGTGCATATTACTGTATGTAACTTACTATGCATAGAGTACTTACTGACATACTAATTATTTTTTGTACATTCCAGAACCCCCTGAGTGATGTAGGCTATGGGGCCACATAAGACTTTGTGCATCCAGGGTTACATAGCATGACAACTTTAAACTAAAAGTAAGGAATTAATTCACATACATTAACTTTTTTACTCTTGATATAACTCAAAGTAAGGAATTATAAACTAAAAGTAAGGAATTAATTAACATACATTAACTCTTTTACTCTTGATATCTATAATTTACATATTGCATTCAGGACTTTGTGTAGTATTTTGTACTAATTGTGTTATACTTTTACCTTCCAGAGCTACCAGACTGGATTTTAGTGTACTCCAGGATCTACCAAAGGATTACATACTACGTAGTGTACAGTGCATAATAGTGTTTTTAGTGTATAATCTAACCTAAGGATTAAGTGTAGTACATTGTGCTTTATTGTGTCACAAGAGTTTAATAAAGAATTATACCTTCAAGAACCATCCTTTGCCATTGAAATAACCACACTACACATCATGCAATACTTGCATGTCACACAGGTAAGGTCTCTCTAACTTTTCTTAGTTTAGGGCATATTTCCAAGTGTCGTTCCGGCTTACGACGATTTTCGGCTTACGACGCGCCTTCAAGAACGGAACCCCCGTCGTAACCCGGGACTGCTGTGTATATATATATAGATATATATATATATATATATATATATATATATAATAATATATATATATATATATATATCTATATATATACACATATATATATATATATATATATATATATATATATATTATATCATATATATATATATATATATATATATATATATATATATATATATTGCATGGTAGGGAAGATGGAGGAAGAATAAGAGTACAACAAACTAAACATATTCAGGAAAATTAATTATTAAAGCAACCATCATAAATTTTGGAATGAATAATCACCAACTCCTGCCCTATTACTTGATAAGCATGCCACAACGTTTACGGACTTTCTGGAGTGTCCTGGGCAATGAATCTGAAAAACGCTGCAGTAGGGACTCGTACAGATCGTCCCAACATGTTTCAAACTTTGCGCTGGAAGACGTGTCACAATCAGTAACTTTCTTTTTGATTGCTTAATGATTGAAATGGCTGGGGAATTCCCTGGCTAGTCGTAGATATATTCAATTCCACAATCTCTAGGCCACAAAGTATTCTGTTTGGCCTCAATGTTCCTGGCAAGAACTCTTAACCCCTTCTTACTAATAATAGGGGGCCTCCCAGTGCTGGTCCTAGCCTTGGGTACTTCCTTCCTCCCGACTCACGAAAAGTTTTCAGAATGTTCTGGACAGCCCGTTGTTTCACGCCAATTATTGGCTAATTACACCAGTTTTAAGGCCTTCCTCGTAAAGTTGTATCACTCTCACACGATATCTCAATGGAAGTATACGGTTTTAAACATTGTTATACAACCACACTCACTCAACTACACAAAATAATGTTAGCAACGGCTATGGCAGAGCACGAGAAAAGAATTCGACATCCAACTGTCACAACATCCAACAGGTTACTGAAGAGCTCTTACACAGAGTTACACTTTCTGTGAGTGAGCCAGTAGCTCTAGTTAAGTTCCCAATTTGTCAATTTTCGCCGAATTTTTTTTCGTTTCAATGGCTGATTTTCAATGGCATTGGATTAAGATTCGTGCACTGGGGATCATACCGCCAAACAGAATACTTTGTGGCTTATAGAGATTGTGGAATTGAATATATCCACAACTAGCCAGGGAATTCCCCAGCCATTTCAATCATCAAGCAATCATAAAAAGAAAGTTACTGAATGTGGACACGTCTTGCAGCGCAAAGTTTGAAACGCGCTTGGGACGATCTGGAAGAGTCCCTCCTGCAGCGGTTTTCAGATTCAATGCCCAGGACACTCCAGAAAGTCCGTAAACGTTGTGGCATGCCTATCAAGTACTAGGGCAGGAGTTGGTGATTATTCATTCCAAATTTTGTGATGGTTGCTTTAATAATTGATTTTTCCTGAATATTTTTAGTTTATTGTACTCTTTTTCTTCTTCCATCTTCCCTACCATGCAAAGTATTATGACTGGTACTGTACATATCTATATAATAATATTAGAATTATAGATATATATTATATATATCATATATATATATATATTATAAGAATATATATATATATATATTAGTAATTATATATACATATATATATATATATATTATATATATATATACATGTAGATACATATATATATATATATATACATATATATATAGATATATATATATATATATATATATATATAGATATATATATTATATATATATACTATATATATATATATATATATATATATATAGTGGGCCCCCCTTATTTGTGTTCTCCGGATTCGCGGACTCATACATTCGCGGATTTTGCTCAGGAACATTTCCCCGCATTATTCGCGGAAAATTCGCACAGTTTCGGTATTTTTCTATGAGAAATATCCACATATTCCTGTGTTTTCAGTTTCATCGAAAATGCACTTTTTGTGACAAAACTATTACAAAAAAAGTATGTAAATTTTTTAGTGGTTTTTCTTGAGTTTTAACTAACAAAATAGGCTGTTTTTAGCATTTTTATGGGGGTTCCAAGCATTCGCAGGTTCTAACTATTCACCGGGGGAGGGGGGGGTGGTTTTTTTTTTTCTAGTACACATCCCATGCAAATACGGGGGGGACCACTGTAAGTATGTATGTATGTATATGGTATATATATATATATATATATAAATATATATAGATATATATATAATAGCACAGCAGTCACCGGGTTACGACGGTGTCGGCTTACGACGTTCCGAGGTTACGACGCTTCTCAATAGACGTTATTTCCAGGGTTACGACGCCTACAACGCTCATCTGGGAGATGAAATATGACACCAAAAATGCAAAATAATCAATATTTGAATGTTTTTTTGATGAAAATGCAAAAAGAGTGCAGTTTACATAGTTTTCAATGCACCCAAAGCATTAAAAGTAGGTTTTTCTTAGATTTTTGCGAAGTATCCGGCTTACGAGACGATTTTCCGTTTGGGTTACGACGCGTCTCAAGAACGGAACCCCCGTCGTAACCCAGGGACTGCCTGTATATATATATATATATATATATATATATATATATATATATATATATATATATATATATATATATATACACACAGTAGAGACCCGGTTCACGACCGTATTAGAACTCGACATAATCGGATTTCGCCACTAAATTTCCAATAAACTTTGTATCTGTTTTCAACCAAAAAACCAGTTTCCCACCCCTGACCATATGATGTTTGTAAACAAAACTGTTTCCGCCAGCCGCCGCTAGTTGGCGTCATCCAGTGCTACCAAATGTAGCATAATTTCATGTTTTTTAGCATAATTTGACCCAAGAATTGGAGCTTAGCATAATTTCTTTCACACTTAGGGTTCTAGTACAAATTTAGAATGTATTTTCACTAAAATTTTAAATAAAATGCAGAAAATTCCTCAATTTCATACACAGCTACAGTGAATGTATCTTCAAGTGAAATTGCCTCAAAAGCAGCACAAACAAATGAGTTAATTGCTAAGTTTGAACCCAACTAAGGAATGTTAAATTTTGTGAATATAAATAAATACCCACAGTGGCATGACAAACAATCAGTAAAGTGTTAATAATGTTTTTTCTTCATGAGTAAAGAATTACTTTTTTTCCTTTTTTAAGTTTTATTTTTTTTTTCAGTAGTTATAAAAATTTTAATTATGTTTGAAGTGATTTTCACACAATTTTCAAGTATTTATTCATTGTGTATGTGATCTGTTAAAGAAAAATAGTGTTTCAGTGGCATGATAATGATCAAGAAATAAGTACGTATGTTTTTCTTCTTGAGTAGAGACTGGTTTGTTTGTTTACCTTTTTTTTTAGTTTTTTTTTAGTTTTATTTTTCAGTAAATATCAGTAAATAACAAAATGTTATATTTGAAGTAATTTTCACACATTTTCAAGTATTTATTAATTGTTTATATGACCTGTTAAAAGAAAAATGGTTCTGAGTGGCATGATAATGATGCAGTAATAAGTAAAATTTGTTGTTTTTCTTCACATTTGTATGTGTGATCTTCACACATTTGTCAAATAGTATAATAGTGATTGCATATCAAATAGTGTACTAGTGATTGCGTATGTGATCTATTAAAGAAAAATGGTGTTTTATTACGAGTTTCCTAACATGTCAAGATCATCAAATTATTAGTTATAATATTGTCTGTTCGTCACTTTGTATCATTTCACTTAATATATAAATGTTTTAAATTTCCATTACATCGTTGTTTTAGCTCAAATGTATTAGAGAAATGAGATAATGATAGATTAATAGCATAATTCTGGCACAAAATTGCACCATATTTGGCATAAATTCTTGCTTGGACCGACTAGCATAATTTAGCAAAACGGTTGGTAACACTGGTGACGCCACTCGGCATTGTTTAAAGTCCGCAACTAATGTTTACAAACATTCAAACATGTGTCGTGTCTTGTACACCTTGTGCGCATTTCGTTTGCTTTTTCGGTGGTATCAACTCTATACGCAGTTACCTTTTGATTCATCATGGGTCCCAACATTACTACTGGCTATCTATTTAAACCTTTTGCTATTGTTAATCTCTGAAATAATGGAAAAGTGTTTACATGGCATCTCGCGTTTTCCTTCTTCAAAATGTTTCCATCATTTCCAACTCCAAAATAAACCTTAAGTTTCATCTATCCTCTCCTCTGCATGAAAGTGATGAGCGAAAAAAAGATTTAATCAAGCACCCTTTCTTGATTTTTTTTCAAGCGTAATATTCTAAAACCATGCTCACACTTGAGGCGCGCGTTTCAGTAGCAAATGCAATACGTATTTAAGTGTTAGGTTTGGAGTGAAGGCAATGTTACGTACGTAGGTTACATGTGCGGTTCGGTAGCGAATGCAATCTTTAAGCTTTGTTAAGCTTGCCGGTAAAGAAGTTAGTCATAGCTTATATCAGAGAAGCCACTATGCCATATTAAGTGCGTAGTAATTAAGAAATTAAGAATCTTTTATGTCGTACTGTAATACGTCAATGTTTACGTGTAAGATTTGGTAGTGAAACCAGTTACATACGTAACATGTTCGGTTCGGTAGCAACGCAATCTAAGCTTTTTAAGCGTGCCGGTAAAGAAGAGCTTAGCCTTAGGTTAACTCAGAATCCGCTACGGTATACATTAATTATGGAAATTAAGTAGATTCTTTTATATCTACTGTAAAAATACGTCATTGTTTACGTGTGAAATTTGGTAGTGAAACCACTGTCACATACGTAACGTGTGCCGTTCGGTAGCGAACGCAATCTTAATCTTTGTTAAGCTTGCTGGTAAAGAGGAGGTTAGCCTTAGCTTAATCAGAGAAGCCGCTATGGTATAGAATAATTATAGAAATTAAGACGATTCTTTTATGTCTATGTGAAAAGACGTCAATGTTTACGTATGAGGTCTGGTAGTGACACAGTTTACATATGCAACGCGTGCACGTAACGAACGCAATCTGTATGCTTCGTTTATAAGCGTCCTCGTAAAAAAAAAAGAACAGGTTAGCTTGATATTAAACTCAAAAGATGCTGGTACGTAATGGTATAGTAATTAAAGACATTAAGAAGATTCTTTTACTTATACGTACGTATATATGTACCATGCAGTACCATAATAATTGTCAAAGTCCAATAAGCTTGAAACCAGCCCTGATATTGGATAATTTGCCGTAAAAGACGCACCTTTTTTATAAGGACATTTATGAAACAAAATTGCTACTATCATAACATTACATTTACTGAAAGATAATTTTCAAGCGATTTTGTATACAGTTTGCAGTCGACTTCGTAAAAGATTTACCATAAATTAATATCGAATGTAAACGTTTCTAGGCTTATAGCAAGATATGGTTTGTTTACTACCATAGTCCCGATATAAACCACCAGGGCTGCGCTATGGTTTGTTTACATCCTTAAATGCCGACTTACTGTAGGCAAATTTTTGATAAATATTAATTGGGTTTAATTTTAATAGTTTATTAATTTACTGTAATAATTAGACTTGCTTTTCAATGTTTTTATGATGTTAGCAACACGTTTTATGCCTACCCACTGCACTACGTTCTACTTACTATTTACCTAGGTAGCCTATGGCGCTTGGTCAACAATCGGTTGGACGTAGGCTAGGCTAGTTTTCTTTTATACTGTATATTATATATTTAAAATTATAAATATACGTTTAACATGATATTTATTTAACTTTTAACTTATTTAGTTGTAATTTACATGTAATGTATTGTATAAAAAGGCAAGGTTAGGGTAATAACTGATGGTCAAGAACGGATTAATCCATTTTCAGTTATTTCTTATGGGAAAACTTGATTCAGTTCTCGAAATAATCGAATTTCGACGCTCCTTCTGGAACGAATTATCGTCGAGAACCGAGGCTCTACTGTATAATAATACGCACATGTAAATATTAATTTACCCTCCAAAGCTAGATGAGAATCTCAAGGGATTTGTTGAGCCTCTCATGCAATTTTACTTATTCTATTGCTTTTCTCCTCCAATTTACTAAGCAAGCCTTCATATATCTACTTAAGTGCACAAAGTTGTCCACCAAGGCTCAACAAATTCTTACCAAATAACAGAACAAACCATTACCTGTGTTATACTATTCTTAATCTTATATATTGTTTTCCTTGTATGCAAGTAAGAGGTTTGAGTGAAACACTACCTACTGGCCCATGAAAAAAAACAGCAATATTGAGTAGATGTTCTGATTCATAGTAACAAACTGAAGATGGCTACTTTAAGGGATAGCTTAGTTTACGGCTTGTAGAGACCAGATCTGCTTCTAACTCCTGTACATTTTTCTTAACAACCGACTTACAGCACAGCTTTGGACAGTTCAGAAAAAAGTATCCATGACTGTTGGAAGTAGTAAGATGTGGTTGATATCAATTTGCTTATTGAATCTCAAAGCTATACTGCTAAAGTTGGAGAAGTTACCAAGCAGAAAGCTTTCAAAATATGTTTTTCTTCATGTGTTGTGAAAGCTCCTCACAATCGCACAGGCTAAAATCTGTAGTAGTTTGACACTTGAAAGTAGCTAGGGTGCCTTCCTTGGATTTTTTAAATGCTTGATAGGCTTCTTGTGGTTTGGTCACGGAGTAGTTTATAACTATTACTATTAAAAGATGGTTTCACAACCATTTTTATGAGAAAGTTATCTCTCATCAAACAGAGGAGCATGGTACTTCTCAAGATCAAATTACGACAATTCTGTTCCTGACTCATGGGCCTATGGATCCAACTGAGCATGTTGCATGTATTAATGGTAATAATAGGTGTAATTTTTTGCCTCTCTTAATATTGTGGTGGGGTCACAAGCTTAAAAACTGCCGGGCAACCCTCCCACATAAACTTAATCACTCCAGCTGCCAAACCCACCCTCGGTCACACTTTCCTCTTTACACTACAGAATATAAGCAGGACAATTGACCTATACCTACACAAACACATGTAGTTACCAACCACTCCAGATACTCCGGCTATGCTGTGCTGTCTGCTGGTCAAGGTAACTGAGACACCATCAACTAAAAGACAAAACCAAGGACCACAACCCCACAACTCAACAACACAACAACAAAAAAGGAACACAATCAAAACCCAAGACCACTGCACAAACAATCACTATCCACACAAAAAACCACACACACACCCACTAACAACACCAAGGGATCACAACAGCTCCCCAACAACAACCCTCAACAACTCAACCACACCAAGAAACTACAACAGCTCCCCAACAACAACAACAACCCTCAACTATAACAATCACATACAACCCTCAGGAACTCAAAAGCAAACATCAAACTTAACAAAACAAACAACAAATTATT